>NW_010305822.1:0-46730 GCF_000700745.2 Antrostomus carolinensis
TTCCATGGAGTGCAGTCCTTCAGGAACAGACCCTAGCGAGTCCCCCATGGGTTCACAAGTCCTGCCAGCAAACCTGTTCTGACATGGGCTCCTCTCTCCACAGGGACCACAGGTCCTGCCAGGAATCTGCTCCAGTGCTGGCTTCCCATGGGGTTGCAGCCTCCTTTGGGCATCCACCCACTCCAGCGTGGTCATCTGCTCTACCATGGACCTCCATGGGCTGCAGGGGGACAGCCTACCTCACCATGGTCTACACCACAAGTTACAGGGGAATCTCTGCTCCAACACCTGGAGCACCTCCTTCCCTCTCCTTCTTCCTTGACCTTGGTGTCTGCAGAGTTGTTTCTCTCACACATTCTCACTCCTTTCTCCAGCTGCAAAATGTGCAGGTTTTTTTTCTCTTCCTGTTATTAATTATGTTCTCACAGAGGCATCACCATTGTTACTGATGGGCTCGGCCTTGGCCAGCAGTGGGTCCGTCTTGGAGCCAACTGTCATTGGCTGTGTCGGACATGGGGGAAGCTTCTGGCAGCTTCTCAGAGAAGCCACCCCTATGCCCCACTCTGCCACCAAAACCTTGCCACGCAAAATCAATACAGCCTCCTAAAAGGGCACCTAATGTTCTACAAGAAATCAACCTGTTCTTCACAAAAGGCTAGTTTGTTCTGTGTCAAACAAAACAAAGCTCCATTATATAAGGACTTAAATATATCAGCTAGTAAAAGTAGTACTCTCAATTGTGTAGCTTACTTTGCTTCCTCTGGATCTGAAAGTGCCATATTATAGAAACATTTTCTCCACAACACTAATGCAATGTCAATCTAGTTCATTCATATTAATTACTGAAATTGAGTTCATACTGACATGACTGAAAGCAGATATGGCTCCTTGTTCCGAAGGATGGCTTCCATTTTATTCTTTACTCATTAAATTGGTTATTTATCTGCTGTTTGACTAACATGATCTTGGTTTTGTCCATTCCTCTACAACTCTAAGAAGGCTCTCAAGATTAGTGTTATTGTTTATATCTCATTCTTCACATTTTCCTCTTGCTATAACAGCTCTACCCTATTTGATTTGTGCTTCTAAATCTGATGAAGCTGCACTGTTGTACTGACTTAACCTTTTTCTAAGGAAAGCATGAACATTTGAAAGTATTTGTGGTATTTATTTACCCAGAGAAATTAATCTGGTAACATACGGTTTGTAGTGATGTCCTGCTGTTTTACCCATTATGCCAGCAGAGTTGACTGAAGCTGAAAGAGGTTGAGGGACTTCCTCATGTAATAAACAGACCATCCAGATTAGAAGCCCAAAATAAAAATCCTCTTGACTTTGAATTTTTTTCTAACCACTGGACCATATGGTTTTCTTTCTCATCAGTGCTTAAGTGAGTTGTTTCTGGATTTTCTCTTTAGTGTTCTCTTTCTCACATGATTTTTCTTTTTTTTTTTTCCCTAGTGAAATGAAACTATGCTGAAAGGTGCTCTTTGGACTTTAAATTATGTGTGCCAAACAAAATCAAAAGCATTTCATTTAATAGTGGCATAAAGTAAAATAAAGGCCCAGTAATTAAGCAGCATGAAGAAACAAAATAACTTTTTTTTAAAACACTTAACAATTCACAGTTGTTTGGAAATATGTATATCATTATCTTCTTTTACACAAATTCAGATGGTCTAAATTCAAAATGTTGCAAGGCATTCTTCCTCACAAGAGGAAGGTCCTGATCCTTCAGTTGGATTTCTATGGTGAAAAAGGACTAGTGGCTACTAAGATGGGAGGTAGGGAACCAGTGGTAGATTTTTATTTTATTTTATTTAATTTTTAATTATTTCAAGTGCTTACAATTTCTGTTCTCAAATTAAAATTCTATTTTATAAAACAATATTAATTCCTAGCAAGACAAAGATAAGCTATGAACTGAAACTGTTATACTCATTTACAGGTATGTGTTAATAGATTGAAAAGCTTGTTTTCATTAAAATTAGAACCTATAGAAACAAATGGTTTTATTTTCTTATGTCCTGCCCAATTAATTCTATTTGTTTTTACTGAAAAAAAATATTCAGATATTAAAAAAAAACTATTTTTGATTGGGTTGTAATGGGAGCTACATACAAAGGAGCTCTAAAAAAAGTATTAGTTTATGAAAGCATGATTGATGTAACCCTCTGCCACTTGACAATAGTAAAGAAGCGAAATAAAAGATCTCCATTAGTAATTAAATTGAAATATCAGTTTTCCACAAAATTCCTTTTCTTCTTCCTACGACTCCAGAGACAAGGTGCAGGGAAAGATGTGATTAGAAGGTGTAATACAAATATTTCTTCTTCCTTAGCATGCCAATGCACGTGTCTTTGCAGACACTGATGCTATACTGTCTGATGCCTGTGATATACTATAGCACCTCATAGTTAATGACAGGGTCCATCTAACATTCTGTTTAAATGACAGTATCAAAATCAGGAATATATATGCACACAATAAATGGAATTTAAAACATCATTTGGTTGCTGTTGTAGGGTATAAGATGGATGAAGTTTTCATTAGGCAGATAGAAAACTTAAAACTTCTTGTATCATCAGAAGATGGAATAAAATAAGAATTCCTTACAAACACATATGCAGAAAGACACTATATGAGTTTGAACACAGGTATGTTTGTATGTATGAAGTGGGAACTACACTCAGAGGCCAATGGGAAAGACAGAAACTGCTGAGATGTCTGAATCAAAATGTGACGTCTGAACTTACAACAATGGCTACATTTAAAAACAAACAAATAAACAGAAATAGGATTTATACAACCAAATTGTAATCTGTATAAATAGAAAATATTTTTTACTAGTCATTTTGTAAATATTCTTTTTCCGTTAAAAATTTAAAAATCTTACAGCAGTATGTTTTGTAATGGATTGCAAATCTTTTTGTATTCAGAAAAATGCCATGAGGATATTTAATAATCTCTGTTCCTGGGAAGTTTGAGCATCACCAAGACATGACACTTATGCTCTTATAACAGTGGACGTGAAAGTTAAGGAAGATATTGAGTTTGATAGACAAAGTAAAGGAACAGCAACTGGATCTTGAGTTTTAAAGAAACTCAATTCAGCCAGGATTAAGGGAGCCACATAAAATTATCAGTCTATCATTGGAGTCACTGTTGAAGCAACAGTTTGAAAAGTATTGTTGTACAGTTATAAATAAAGCCAATACATATGTTAACATTAAAAAAAAAAAATTTCTGAACATGGAGAAAATATCCTTCATATGAGTCGAAATAGAAAAATCAGAAATATAAAAAAAGCCATTCAGACAAGTTCAATGCTCGAAGATCAGTGCAGCACTGTTGTTCCTGGTTGTATACTTCAAGCTGTCTTGCCCACTCTCATTCTGCAGAACCCAAGGGAGGAGCTCAAAGGCTGCTCCCTCCTGGTCATTATAATCAACTAAATCCCAATATATCTTAGAAAGAAATTTCAACCTACTGAATTTATAGTCAAATAAGACCATTGGAGCCTAACTTCTATATTTTTTTTCTTTTTTTCCCTTTTTTTTTTAACCTGAAACAAGTCAGAAACAGTGAGCAGCACAACAGAGTAAGAGGTATTACATTTTTTTTCATGATTGGCTGATGTGAATTATATTTTTGTGTAGACTGGTCATAACTGCATTTACTAGTACTAATCATTATTAAAATTTCTCTTACTTCAATCATAACTTATGGGTAAAGTAATGCCCAACTTCAATTATGTCAGAGTTTCACTGAAATTTTTGTGTACTTTCACATCTTTAGTCTGTACATACACAATTCAGTCTACTATTAATTTTTTCCTGATACCCAAAATTCTGTCCATGACTAAAATATCATTCACATTATGATGTATTTACTATATAAGATACCAGTTTGAATGGAATATTTTTTTCCATTTTTTTCTCCATAGGCCTTTGCATTAATCTCCTTAGTCGTCATCTTAGTATTATTTATTAAAGACTTCAAACAGTAAAATACTACCATTTGGAACAGCACTGCAGGCACATTTGCTTCTTCTTGCAGAATCATATACATTGCCAATAATCATTACATTAATAAAGATGCTGAATACCTTGGGGTCTATTCCACCAGTATGCCTCAACAACCAGAGTCTCACTCAACTCACTTGCTACATTTATTCCTGATCCTTCAGTACATTTCCCCTCCATATACGACACATAACCTAAACTGTGCATTATTATTATTATTTCTACATCACCATATGCATAAAAAGCACTTTGCAAAAAGATGAAACAGATGTTGATATAAAATGAAGGTAAGGTGGTGGAAAAAATAGACAGGAGTGTAAACAGGTAAGAATGCTTGCAAACTCTAAAAATGTAAATGTTTCAGATTGAAGGTGCTCCCTACAACTTGCTTGGTCATAGACAGTCTACATTTAAAATATTTTGTTAGTTAGAGATTTTTCCTTAATTTTTTTCTTAGTTTCTAAATTAACCAACAATATGGCATGAATCAGGCTGAATGAACTGATTCCAAAACTGATGCCTGTTTCAAAAAGACCTCACTTAATTAAAATATTACAAATGCTATTGCATCAATATAGATCCAAGCTTAACTGAGTTTAGTTATCTACATACCAAAAATCACAAAAATACCTCCACTGGTAGAAGTTAAAAGACTTGGGAACAGAAAACATCACTGGAGTTTTGGCAGAAACTTCTGCAAATCTGTTCTTGAATCTTTGTTATTTGCAGTAACGACTGGGAAAATAGAAGGGGCACAATTAATGTCATTGCTCAGTCACTTTAATTTTACAATATATATTTTGTTTTCCTCAGATTGGTAAACATTCTGCAATGAGAAATGCATGTGTTCTGACACAAAGTAGTGGAAAAGTAGCTTACTTCAGCAAGAAAACTTTTAAAACTCTCTCAAGAGGTAATTTTATATCCATTTATATCAAAATATATGCCATGATTAGAAAAACATTTTAAAATTATGGTGAAGGTAGTATAAGTAAATGGATATTGAAATAACTGCAAAAGTAATATCAAGAGTCTTTTAAGTTTAATATCTTCAGAAGTTAACACATCCTTCATCACTTCCCAAGCAGCATTTTCAAAAAATACAGTAACATAATCATGAGTACAACTTCCTTAAATTCCTGTAGAAGTACAAGTTTTTTCATCATCCTATTCTGCTGTTAAAAATAGTTGCATTGGTGCAAAAATGCAAGAATTTGCACAACACAGCTCACTAATGGAATACATCTTACCATTCCTTGGTCACCTACTCTTTCTTAATGTGCCTTTATATGCTGAACAAATTTACCATGGCACTCATTTCTTTTCTTGGATATTTTCCATTTTCAAAGACAAATTCAGATTTAAAACAATGAAAAATTTCAAAAAGCTTACTTTTAATAAATAAATAAATAAAATTTATTTTTAATACCTTTATTTGTCATATGTAATAAATGGAACACTGTATCTGAGATCAAATTTTTGCAGGGCTTCAAATAGAAAGATAATCTTATAATTGCTTAAAATATAGAAGTAAAATGCTCTCAGTCAAACCTGGTATTGGTTTTTTTAGCTCATTAACTAGATAAATTAGGAAAAATGGTCAGCAACACAAAACAGTATCTTGGCTTCATTGCAAATATGCTATATTACAATAACTTCCTAAATGACTTTGGCTATAATAAAAGTCAATCAAAAACCATAAACAGCATTTCTTCAGGAAGATGGACCTTAAAAATGACACAAAAGCCACATACAAACAGAAGATAAAGTAACATTCAAAGCTATACCCATGTGGCTATAAAACACTGTGGTATCCCTTAGGACTGTTGATCACAAGGCTATGCTACACATTTGCTAGAAATATTAGTTGTAGCAGTAGCAGTACAAGGAAGTGTGGAACTTTTTGGCTGATTTTTTGCTAGTATGGGCCAAGCAAAAAACATCAAAGCCAAACAATCAATAGTTTTTCTGTGGCTACCATAATGTACTAACCAAAAATTTGAAATCTTAGCTTTCTATGTCAGACTGGAAATTATTTTTATTTACTTACTATTAAATATATTTTAATATCAGCTGGAAATGAAAAGGAATTATAATTAGGTATTATGTTTTTTGTCTTTTTGGGCAATCCAAATTATTTAGTTCTGATATTAGATGTGATACACAGGACCTTTGTAATGGTTTCATCTTGTTTAAGCTGTTGGGATATAAGATCTGCTCATATCAAAATGGTAACAGATTGTACTCTTTTTCTATTTTCCTCATAATTTTATGTTGGCATATCCATGAAATATGACACAATAATTAATTAGCTTCCAGAATAAAAGAATAACACAAGATTTCTACACTGAATGCACATGCAAAAACACAGTTATAGTATCTGCAACAGAATTCTAGCAAAATGATGTGTGACATTAATTAATGAAACACACTTCAAAACTGTGTCATAAATTTATTTTAAATTATTACTTTCCAGCATAAAAAGATACAAGCTTCATTACTAAAGCTGTTACATTAGTGTGCTGCTATGTATATTGACACAGTATAATTTTATCTTTAACAATACTAAGCTAAAATTTAATTTTATAACATCATTTCTTATTGGCAAGTGTCTCCAAATACTACTGCAGTACAAATTCTAGCATGTGACATCCATTCAGTGAATACTCTGTCATTAGTGTTCCTTTTTATCCTTTCTGTGTGCAAAACTTCATGGATGTTTATAAAACTATACTGACAAGGCATGATGGAAACAAGAAAATGTCAAATACTTGTTTCTGATGTGACACCCAGTTCTTCATGCCAGAAACAATTTTCTTCAGAGCTGATGAAACAAAGTATTGCAGTCAAATAATATCTTTGGTAAATGCTTAATAGTGACTGCAGCGTTTCTTTTTGATACCCTTCTGGTTCACTTGTAGAACTGTTATATTTATCATTTCAGCCATACCCTGTAAGATAAAATGGCCAGTTCCACAGGCCTGAAAGGAGAGAATAGGAATTTCTGTAATACAAAATGATGGAATAAGCATCCTTCAATGCCTTCTCTTTTTTGTTTGGTTGTTTTTTTCTAACCCAAGAAGTAGTAACCTCTTTTTTAAACTTTTGATACCCTCTTCAAAAACTTTAGTTGGACAGACTGTGTCTTAAGCATTCATCCAAGTTTCTGTCTCTGAACTCTAGTAAACTTTCGGTGTCAGTAATATTTTCAATAAATAAGTTCTACAGTGTAATTACAAACTGCCTTCCATCTGTTTTAAATATAAAGATTATAACCTCCAAAGTCTTATTTACTGTTCCTACAATTCAGATTTTCACTGACATAATTTAGAGCAGGATTAGATGCAAAGTTTTAGATCTTTCTTACACCTTTCCACTGAATAGTTCTGCATCAGATTCCAGATTTAGAGCAATGTTTACTGCTATGTAATAGATCATGAAAATACTTGAAGGTACAAGTGTAAAAGCTGTTCCTTTCTCATCAGTGAAAAAAATGGATCTTATTCTCTACATTCTCATAGTAGTTTGTGACAGTGAGGTGGGTTTGTTGATGCAAGTATTGTAGCTCCTGATTTGCACTACTGCCAGGGAAAAAAGAACAAGCTGTTTGGAACATCTACCTGTTTAAAATTTTATGTTCTCTTCCACTATCATATGAAACCAGCAAAAGCACAGGAAGGTGTGATGAGGGAGGGATATGGATGGGACATTAATTGAAAAAGATTTAGTTTAAAAGATCAAGAAATATCTTCCTTTGATAAGAAAGATTGAGTTAATTCTCATTTCACTGGTTCCCTTATTGGGACAGGAAAGTTACAACATTGAAGGTGGTGTGAGGCTTGACCAGTTTTAGTGATGATCATGAGGGATGACCCAGTTATGTTGTTAACTTTCAGTGTGGGCTGTGTAGAGATTTCCATGATACACCAGGGAAAACAGTATAGTATTTGTGGCTGAAAATTCTGATTTTAAAAAGATCTGAAGGAAACATGTATTTCTTCTGTTTTATATAGAATCATAATATCATTTAGGGCGGAAAGTCCCTTAAGATCATCGAGTCCAACCATTAATGAGTTATAATGCATACAAGTTTGCGCAAATCACACACTGAAAAAAAGTTTCTATTGTGGAAGAAAAGTTAGTGAACGATGAAAATGGACTATAGTTTACTCAGAGATACATAGATGTATTTTCAATAACAAAGACAGAAAATCCTTTATGTAAAAAATTACAGTGATAAATAACAGTGTACATCTTATTGCATGTGTATGTTTCATATAAAGCCTGCTATCTGAGTCTGCTAGTAATAGGTGGCTTTAGCACAAACACGGATAGTTTTCTCAAAGATGCACTGTCAGCTACCTTCTGCATGAATTTTGCATGCAATTAATTTTGTATTAGAATTTTTCCTATGTAAATCTCACACAATTACTACTTAAACCAGCCCCAAACCCAGACAAACAGCTTATTGTTATTTAATTTAAAATTTCATTTGATATAAGCAAGGATTAAAGATATTAGGAGTTTCCAGCAAAAAATTATCCTTTAGTCTAGCACTAGTGTTGGTCTGAAGTTTTACCATGTTTATTCATAATTAGATGTCCTCCTTTGCAGAAAGGAAACAAAGAAGGTTAATGTATAGGTGTAATTTAGCATACTCTTACAGCTTACTCCGCTGTAATTCCCTGGGCTTGTTTATTGCAGGTTTGCATTTGTTGCTTCATCTCCCTCTTCCTGCTGCTGCTGAAGTTAACAGAACAGAGCCCAGTTGTCGGTCCCAGTAGTGAACCAATCTTTGACATTTGCCTCTGTTTAAACTTTAAAGTGAATAGACAGTCTCTGCCTGGCTTAATTAAGGACCTCAGTATTTTATTTTCCAGTTTTCTTTAGGTTTTTTTACTCTGTTGTTTTTGGGGTTTTTTTTCTGTGAAATCAGCCATAGCCAAATTATACAGAAAAAACCATAGAAACATCCCTTAAACAAAACCAAAAATGAAACATTCTTACTTTTCTGTTTTCATGTGGCAATCATTCATCCTTTTCATTTAAACAGCTGTTCTGAACAGCTTTCCTAAAGCCTAGCAGCATTAATCCATCACACAAAGGAAGTGCCATACTTGTGGAAACACGAAAGCAGAAGGGTAAAGGTATGCATTGCACTATGTGATAAATTAACTTTCCAGTCATACAATGCAATATGTATTCAAACTACATTGTTTGTTTTGTGTTAGCTCTCTACAAGGGCTCACAAAAAGAGCAGTGCATGAAAAGCATAGTACCATCCAGTGCACCTGTTCAGAGGATACAGCTCTATACCTCACTCCATTGAGTGCTGTATGGCTGTTAGATGTTAAGGCAAAGTTGGAGAATGTTTCCTTTGTGTTCATACAGGCACCCTGCAACCTATCCAGGCTCATAAAGTAACAGGAGTAACCATAATATTATGCTTTTCTGGTACAACATTCTTCATGGCATAATTTTAAACATTGTGTTTAAAGCTAAGTTCTCCATGCTACCGCCTTACCACCTCACCTGTTTCTATGCTCTTTGCAATTGAAGTTTTCATCACCACTTGAGAACGTGGATACTATTTGACCTTCCCTGAACCATCTTATTTACTTACTTCTGACCTGGAATCCATGACGATTTTCAGTTCAGCTAATCTAGTTTTCACACAGGTGTTTCTCATTGCATTTCCATTTAAGAATATCAGCAGTGCTTTAGTAACAGTGACTTTGTTCAGCCAAACAGTTTGTGACAGCTCATGCACAGAATTTTTATCTCTTTACATAAAACCCCATCAGTGGTGCCTGCTCACAAGCACACCTGGAAAAGCATATGTTTTTGATCTTTAAGTATATCTACTTAAAGCCAAATGAAAGGGAAGGATAAGCTTGAATTTATGAGAGGTAGCTATGCACATCAAGACCACAAGAAGCTCTATTTTGAATTTTCAAAATGTATTCAGTTTTTGAAATATTCTTAGTGATTATAAATAAGGAAAACAATGCCTACGTTTGAAATATTTTTAAAAGAAGTGTAAAAATAAAATTCAACATTTAACCTTCTGCCTACTATATTAATGAGCATTTTAGAAAAACTGATCCTAGATGCTATTTCAAGTACTTTTATTGAAAAAAATTTTTGGAATAATATATTATACAGAATGCTGCCAACACAAAAAAAAAAAAGGAAAAAAAATGTGCAAACTTCAAAGCTCATAGCTGAATTGTTTTTTTCCACCCTGTAATTTTAGAGTTTAACATAAATCGAGTTTGTCCATGTTATTAACAGTGGCAACTAGTTCAATCCAAGAAGGTGGAATCACAGATATTTCAAAGAAAATGTAATAGGCAGTTTCCGGACTACTTCCAAGTCTTGTCAGATTTTTACATATAAACAAAAAGAGAGGACTCTTCCCCTTAGGAGATTCCTTTTTCAGAGGTTTTTATCCTTAACTGGAAGTTATTGTCATAATTTCCAGAATGATAAGCCAGCCGTCACCCACTAAACCATATAACATGAATGGATGGAGTAAAAAATTCTGTCTAAAATTAAGCAGCATTTGTTTCAGATAACAGTAATTAGGAGAAGTTAGGCCTATGCAAACTACTTTGACTTTTCAGGGGCTTATAAATTTCCAGATCAAAACACAGATTTAAACCTATTCTTACATTTTTTTCAAATCAACAACCTACACCTATTATCAGTTCAAATTCAATTTTTCCTGAAAGTGTTTCAGATTATGAAGGTTAATGAGACTTTACAGGAGAGTTAAACCTGAAGTCAACAGCTGTTAAGCCTGAAATTTATTGAGAAAACTTTATAATTTTGCTGTTCTTGAATCTGAACCGTAATTCTAATTCTGCCTGAAATCATACAGTATGTTTAAAGATAACGAAATGGAACTGTACTCTTTTTGCATGGCAACTGACAGATTCTAAACCCCTGATGCAGGCAGTATTTCAATATCTTAAAATACATCACTTGCCTGTAATTAGCAGCAGCCTTTCATCCCTTCTTCCCCCAGTCTTGAAAAGACTTTGGTATGAAATTAAGATGAGACCATAATTTGTTAGTTTTATTTCCAATAAAGTCAAATCAATCAAAAAATAATTTGCACTGCTACAAGCTTTTTTTAGTCCAAGCATTTCAAAGTGCTTTACAAGCCCTAATGAGATAAGGATTGCAAGACTTGATAAGGCACCCTCACTCCATAAAAGAAGGAATAAAGGTAAGTACACTAAACTTACAGTACATCAGAGGCATAGGATAAGAGAGAATCTAGATTTATTTATATTTCAGTTCTCTTATTTTCAGAAGATAAACCCTCTGCCTCTTTCTTTTCTGTTATATGTTGCTATTTCATGTCACAAGTACTGAAGGCCACTGCATGACCTGTGTATGACAGCCCCCCTTTTAGAGAGACAGATACTAAACACTACTTTATATTACTGGCAGGATCTACTAAAATCATTCTTCTTACTAACATAAAAAAATTTCCACTAAATTTTAAAAGCAATTTCCTGTGCATAGAAGGACAGTTTATGTCACTGTATGTAGTACCTTTTTGATGGTATAAAGGCTGTTTGAAGATCCATCCCAGTGAAAACTATCCTGACTTCAGAGTCAAAAAAACTACCGATGGCAGAAAGCTACCATTTTGGAAATGCTCCTCTTAACTTTCTAAAGTTTTGAGAGCTCCACCTCCTAATTACAAAAGCCACCTTAAAGAAACACGTTTGTTCTACTTCACAAACACATAAGCTTTGATAAAGGAATATTAAACTTAAGGTTCCTAGAGTTCTACTACAAAAATACAAGGGAAAAAGCAAATACAGAAAATAATTTAGATTAGTCAGATTTTAGAACTACCGTGACTGATTTCTAGCATGTCAAATACTTCCCCAGTTGACTTCAATGAATAATGAAGATAGCCCTTAAGAAAATGAGATCCATAGAGTACACTGAGGAATCATTTTTTATTGCTTTTAAAATACATCTCTCAGTCATGTATTTAATTTTTGAGGCAATAACATATAGCATATTAATGTCAGAATGCACAAAGAATTAATTTTCTTAGGTTTCTTCGTACCAGTGCTGTGCTACACAGGTAGGACCAAACAAGACCAGCAGATAATCCATTTTGCATCACAACACATACCCACAAACCACAGGCTAGTGTGTTCTTTTCCCTTGGTTTAAAAAAAGCAATTGTATTCATTAGCAGCTTTTTACTTAGTAAGGCTTGTGTGTATTATGCTCAGTCAGCTGTCATATGATATGATGGGAGCTGCCAGTTCAGAATTCTAAAGGTTCAACTCCTTTTGAATGTACTAAATGAACAAGAGCTGTCTAACTTCGGTTGAACTGAACTTAACAAAAAACCCTTGCAAGTATGCAAGATTTTATTCTACTTTTTCAAGTTTAATATGCACAATGGATATTCAGTGCTTTTCAGCTAGATACTCAGTTAACTCTATGACTAAGAAAGATTTCATTAGGTAGACTTCAGGCAACAGTGAACTACAAATGGAATTCCTTCCTTATTTTCTGAAACTCACAGTTTATGATCCATATCCAATGACAAATGGTCTATAAACTCTCTTATGGTCTTTAATTGCATAAACTTTACATTATAGTCTTACATTAACTTGTGAACATTCTTGCTACAATATGTAGAAAAAACAGTAAAAACAGGAGTTCCCCCAGCTCTTAGTCTTCAGTGTAAATTGCTCAGTACCAATGTTCATTGTTAAAATGTGTACTTTTCTATAAATGCAGAGAAATAAGGTTTTATTTTTTAAATTTTAAAAAATCTAGTAATCACTGCTCAATTGCCGAAGCTCATGCTGCCTAGTTAGCACTCTCTATATTCCATCTCAAAGTGTATTTTTCCTAACCCTCTCAAATTCTTTTATCTCATAGCTGTTCCTTATATTGGTGTAATGATGAATGGTTTCCTCTAGCCTAAGTGCTGTATACACACTTCTTGAGCAGCACACTCCTCCACTGGATTCTGCTGACATTTTGACTTGTTTAAGTAAGCACTAAATAAGTAAGCAGTAAAAGTTGACATAATGTATTTGATCAGTATTATAAAGAAAAGAGCCTCGGGTAGATTGTCTGTATTTACCCTCCACAAAGATAAAATGCAACCATCTAGAATTAAAATTCTGAGTGGCAATTTATATGAAAACAAAAAAAGACTTCTCAACGTAGGTTATTATTAGGACTATAGGCTCCATCTTGTAAAGTGACTTCTTTTTTGCCCCTAAATTACTGTCCATTAGCATGGCAACTAGTTGAATAAAGTGCTATACATTGCAGACATCGCTTAGTATAAGGAATACTGATAGTCCTCCTTCAATGCTCAAATAAACCACTAAGTAAGGAAAGAAGTGATAGGAAAAAATAAAAATATTTTATTTCAAAACTGTTGTTCCTGAAGTGGCTACAGTTGGTCCTGATGACTCTTTGTAACTGGATATTGGACAAAGTAAAAACCTATTGAGATAATTTTTTATTCTTATGTTTTTAAATCTGTTAGACAAAGAAGATGAAACTCCATTTCAGCTCTAGTCTTTTAAACCATTGAAACACACTGAGTACCCAAGACTTAAAATACATTGTATTACATTATAGGGAAAAAAAAGTACAATTGTATTAAATTAACATGTCATTAATAATGTTAATTAAAATTGCAAGTAATTGATGTAATCAGCATTATTTTTAATGTGGTTAGGTTCATCTTATATATAAATTGTGTGTATGTATATATATATATATAAATGATATATAATAATTTTTACTTATTCTAGAAAATCGAGTTCACCACAACACTTCAAGTTCAGCCTACAACTAATTCAGGAGCACTTGCTAGTTTTGTAGCTTAATCAAGAGATCTCTATTTTCAGTCTGTTCTCCTCCATCAAAGCTAAAAATATTTTTTTTTAAATGAGATAGAAGTAGAGCATGAATATGTTATACCATATTTTTTAATTTATTAAATAAATTCAAGGACTTTATACTCAACAGTTTTATTGGGAAAATGTAAGTATATGTAAACATTTATTGTTATAACACATTTTGGTTTCCTTCATTTGGTCCAATCTAAACAGAAGTAATTTTTAAAATAGACTATTGTAATTGTACCTGTTTCTCATATCCATGATAAACTGTTAGTGGGAGTTATACAAAAATAGTGCCATTGGCCATGGAGTGGGTAAGATCTGGCTACTCCAGAGATGCCACTATTTGTCTGTCCTCCCACTGTGCAGTCCTTGGTGAACACCAAGCTGATCATGAGCCAACAATGATCCCTTGCAGCACAGACGGCTAACAGCACCCTGGATTGCATCAAGAACATTCACCACCAAGTCAAAGGAGGTGATCTTTCCCTTCTACTCAGCACTGGTAAGGCTGCATCTGGAGTCAAGAGAGAGACATGGACTTACTGAAGCAAGTCCAGCTAAGGGTCACAAAGGTGATCAAAGGCCTGGACAATCTGTCGTAGAGCGGCTGAGAGAGTTGGGACTGTTCAGCCTGGAGAAAAGAAAGCTCAGGGGGATCTTATAAACATGTATGAATATCTGATGAGAGGGAATAAAGAAGTGGGACTCAGACTCTTCTCACTGTTGCCCAGCACCAGGACAAGAGGCAACGGGCACAAGCTGAAACACAGGAAATTATATCTAAACATAAGAAAAATACTTTTTACTGTGAGGATGATCAAACACTGAAATCAGTTGCTTAAAGAATTTATGGAACCTACATCCTTGAAGATGTCCCAGTCCAACTGGACATGGTTCTCAGCAGCCTGCTCTGGGGAACCCTGCTTTGAGCACAGGGGTAGGCTTGATGATAAGCACAGGGGTAGACTTCCTTCCATACTAAGTTGTTCTGTGTGGTGCTGCCAGAGCAGACTAGACAAGGCAACAAGCAGGGGAAATCTATATATCACGACTTATGTGGGGGCTGCCTCTCACTTTTAAGATCTGGACAGATTAATGGCAGCACACTACTCACCGTATCCTGAAATCAAGAAAGTGGCAAGACATAAAATTACAAGATAACTGCTTATTTGTGGTAGTGGTCAACAGAGAGTTTTATTCCAAGTGTCAGACTTGCCAGTACTTGTACTTTTTTCACATTGTTAATGAAACAGAAGCTACTGCTGGGAAGGTAAACTGTTTAATACATGGAAATTCAACAGGGGACATATGCATATAGTTAGATATCTTCAGGCAGAAAATAGTGGCATATAAACTGGTATAGAGGACATGTTTTGGGAAGGGAGGAGAAAAACTTTGAAGCCAACAGACCTTAGTCCTGTGGAAGTATTGAACACTGCTGTATGAAGGAAGACTCTGTAGTAATCCCCTGTAGAATATGCATTAATTTCCCTATACCTAAGCAGTGGAAACAGTTTATTCCTAATTATTTCATAATTGTTATTAATAAAGATGAGGTTTGTCATGTGATCCCATACCAGGTGTTCTTTTCATACTTTGCCTGCATAGCCAAGCCAAAACATGATCTGACATTTTGTAAGATGGTGTTGCAGTATTTTTTTCATTATAAATAAAACATACAGAAATTAATAATAGATGGGGTATGAGGATTTTGTTATTTTGAAAATTTAGCATTTTGGTGGTTGAGAAATAACCTAGGAATATATAACCAGGACACAGATGACTCCATCAATTTAAGGATTATCTTTAAATGTACATATGTACTCTTGATTATGGGAGGATAATTAATAATTTATTCTTACATGTTTAAGTTTATTTACGATGATCAGAAGTCCTTAAAATCAAGGAGAAGTTCTACAATATAACATTTGCAGGGATCACCAGCTCCAAGGTAGAGTCACTTGCCCCTCTAAGGGAGGATGAATTCTGTTTCCATGTTTCCAACTGGTCTTGAATAACAGACAGAAAGCCTAGGACTGAAAATTATTTGTTGTTAGCTTAAGCAGCCATAGTGTTTATGGCTGATTATTTCTGCTCCTCATGCTATGTTAGGATAATGGTTGAATAGTTTAAAGTTTTTAGTTTTAGTTTTTAATGGTGTTAAGAATTAATTGAGTGAATTTTCATTATGTTATTTGTTTTCCCCAACTATACTGAAAAACCAACATAAACCACAGATACTCACATGAAATAGAACAATCTCATACTGAGAAATAGCTGATAGGAATTTTTTCTTTCATGTTTTGCAGTTCTGCCTATTCTGACTACCAGCATATCCTAAATTCCACATGCCTTACCAAATTATGGAGTCCACACCAAATAGATTCTAGTCAGAAGTAATACCAAATTTTATAGTAATTTTGCAAAAGATGTTATGTAAACTTTTACAAACTCCCAAAACATCCTTAATTTTGGTGATACATACTTTCAACATACTATGCTCTTATGGGTATTAAGGCAGCCAAATAAATAATCTCCATCTCATGAAGACCTCTTCATTATCAACTATCATAATATTATTGAGTATGACAATAAGAACATGTTTGTTTGGAGTATTATTTGAAGTAGACATGCCTCAGTATTGCACAGAAGGCCAGTGTGTTATACTTACAATCTAACTCTCATGTTGCGTTAAAAAACTTGAATGTTTTGTTTAACTACAGTATAATTTAAATCTTTTCAGCATGTTAACCAATTATTCTTTGCAACTCTGCTTTATCTACACCTAGAGGATCATATACTCTGATATTAGGTTGGTTATTGATTCTTTTATTAAATTTCAGACAATGAAAGTGTTTGTGAAGAATTGTATATATGAACGTATGCATTTTAACCATTGTTGGTTTCTATTTTCAGTATTTAGTAAAACAGATGGAGGTGGCTTGCATTCTAAATGTTCTAGTTAATCATTTTCTGTAATTAAATGATCTCTGATGATTCAGGAAATGAAGACGTGTAATAAACGTAAGGAAATTGAACAGTCAATAACTGGAATAGATGACAGTAGTTAACTACCATATGGGGAGTTAAAAATTCTCATGCACTCTCTAATCGTATGCCTCTCCAGCCTCTGTCTCTTCCAATAGTAAGCATCTACAATGTCTTGAGGATTAACAGGTCCATAAAAGCAGCTGTGTTTTGGGCTGCTTTAGTCCATGGTAGGCTAAAGCAGATTTAGGACGCAACTATGGCTGTAGAATTTCTTTTCTGCTACTATCAGACCCTTGCCTGCATACACTATTTATAAACATAGATCATGAGGGGCTTTACTAGGAACATTCCCATCCTAAATTACTGTCACCATCCACATCCCTCCTTCAGAAAAGAGGAGGACTACTAAAGCACTGTCCTGCAGGATTTCCTGTAGACCATGTATAGTATGGAAGGAATTAGAAGAAGATGGAAGAACAATGTCCGTGGAACACAAGGCAAGTACTCCAAGTCTCCTACACATTTCCATAAAATGTCATCAACCAAACTAATGTAAATGGTTGGAAGGAACATGCTTTAGTCGAGGAGCTATTTGGGAATAAGGTGTCACACAATTACTAATACATGCTAGTCCAGACTTCAGCCTGGGACTTGATCCCATTTTTTCATGATTTCTACTTTGGAAAATAACAATACAAATTTGAATAGACACTTGTGTTCACATATTCTTTATGCGAATAACTTAGTATTTTGTGCAGTTGCTTGACATTAAAAGAATAAAATAATCTAATATAATGTATTTCCGGCAGTACTATGTCCAGGTTTTTAGCTGGAACAGAGCTGGGTTTCTTTTTCAGTAGCTAGAATAGTGCTGCGTTTTGCCTTCAGCCTGAGATTTGTTATCAGAGAAACACTGACACCAGTGTTTGCATTTTTGTCACTGGAAGTGAAGGACTTCGTGTTCTGTTAGTCTACAAGTGCAAGGTCTAAGGGAGTGAGGATTATTTAAATTAATAAGATAAATTGGCGTTTGGATATGCCAATGGGATATTCCATGTCATATCACCTCATGTCCAGTGCACTAGTGAAGGTCTCTTCCTATTTTGGCTCTCTCTGGCTTTTCACTCGGTCTCTCTCTCTTCCGGGATTGCAGTTTCGGTTTGGGATTGTCGCTCCTCTAGGATCGCTGTCTGGGATCGGGCTGGGAACGACCCGCTTGATCGGCAGGGGTGAGCAATAGCACTGGGTATCACTCATTTGCATATTTTGTTACTGTTATCACAGAATCACACAGAATCACAGAATGTTAGAGATTGGAAGGGACCTCAAAAGATCATCTAGTCCAATCCCCCTGCCGGAGCAGGAACCTAAATGAGATCACACAGGAAGGCGTCCAGGCGGGTTTTGAATGTCTCCAGAGAAGGAGACTCCACGACCTCCCTGGGCAGCCTGTTCCAGTGCTCTGTCACCCTCACTGTAAAGAAGTTCCTTCTGAAATTTAAGCAGAACCTCCTGTGTCATTATCAATACTACTTTAATATTGGTATTATTTTAAGTTTTCTTTTATTTCTATTATTAAATTGTTATCTCAACCTACAAGCCTCCTT
Organism: Antrostomus carolinensis; assembly: GCF_000700745.2. Classification (NCBI taxonomy): domain Eukaryota; kingdom Metazoa; phylum Chordata; class Aves; order Caprimulgiformes; family Caprimulgidae; genus Antrostomus; species Antrostomus carolinensis. The sequence continues at coordinate 18,538 of NW_010305822.1, forward strand.
ATCCTTGCCTCTCAATCCTCTCCTCTAACCCCTGGGGGTGGGGGGGAAGTGGGTGAATGGCCACGTTGGCTGCTAGCCAAGGGCTAGCCCAGTGGAAATATCACAGGCTAATAGTAAGCTTTCTATAGACTATTCTAATTTTGCAGTATTGAGCAAGGCCTGTGGAAGCCATCTCATTTTAATTTCTCTAAATTTTAAAATTCCAATATTCTCTAGACAATATTGGTTTTACCAATTCCTTCATTCCATTCTGCTTTGATAATATCTACTTATTAAAGAAGATGAAAAGAAAACAGATTAAATTTTAATTATTAACAATGTAAAAAATTGTCATTTATGCTAGTAAGATTTACTACACAAAGCCAAAAGCAATGTGAATGAATTAAAGAAATGCAATCCTGGTAACAAACAGAAGAACAGGGGTATGAATTTCACTGCTATCTTTTCCATAGATAAATTCTGTTGATTAAGTAATTTTTTGTGTAAGCGAATCATTAATTTAATGATTATACATGTCTAAAAGACACAGCTACATTGCCTCAGGAATTTCAGAGTTTCTGAATAATACAGAAACCTTCCTAGAGCTCAGAAGATGCCCTATACCTTCCTGAATATTATTCAGTTCTACCAGCTTACACGCTCACAGGAGGCACAAAATGAACCCTAGAACCAGCTGTAAAATTGCCAGAGTAATATCTTCCACTGGAAAGTGTCAATTCATTGAATAATATTCATTCTTAAGATCTAGACAACATGTAACAAGACCTCCTAAAATAGTAACAATATGGATGGTTTGTTTTGTAGGACAATTTCTTGTGGAAACATGGAAATGTAAGAAATGTAGAAATGTAAGAAATTTCAGTGTTTCAAAACATATTTTGATCTAACTGGACACTGAAAAATATCTTGAAACACTGAAATTTCTTACAATTCCACATTTCAAATACCCTCAATAGGCAGAAGAATAACCAAGAGTCATAACTCCATCCCAATACTCTCTCCCCCCCTTTATTCATTGAAGTATGTTCAGAGAATACATTCTGTGTATACGCTGCTTCTGAAGAAAGGCCATTTCTCTGTGGTGAACTACCCCATAGTGTGTTTAATCTGGCCTTACAAACAAAAAGCTCCTTTCCATAGTTACAAATTTTTATTACAAATATATTTCTGACAAAATTTTTATACCATTTTCCTTTAGAAGTGCAGTGTAACTGCTAACACAAATGTACAGGCTCTGGCCTCTTTAGCTTCTATGGTTAGACCTGAAAGGATCTGGGAGTAATTTGGATTCATTTTGGATATCCTGTTAAGGGATTAGAAATGTATCAATTCCCCAGTTGCCTTACTGCTTTTATGTGTTCTTTATAAAAGGTTTCAGAACTAGAAGAATAGTATATATTTGTTATTTATGTCTCCATTAAACAGAATAGTAATTAACATTAGCTATTTAACTCTTATAAAGCATGCAAACCACAATATGCTTATGATGTACAGCACTTTAAACATATGCTTACAGTTATACAATGCCACCTAATCACCTACATGAGAGCACTGGCACAGAATGCCAAGATTATACAGCCATGCTTCCAAAGGGCCCCTAAGTTGTTTAAAGTTGTCTAGTCCTCTACCAAATATTGTGATTTGAAAACTCTTCAAGTATTACATGATGTAAAGAATCGTTTCAAAGAAAAGGAGATAGATTTTGGGTGAACAGCCTGTGTCTATAACAGGTTGTAAATACAAAATAAAGTTATTTTACAAAGGATACAACAAGTAACCAAAAATGAGTGCCCAATGGGCATATTCACTTCGTAATTTTATTTCTATATAAAAAGCTGCAATTAATTACAAACCAGTTTTTATGCAGTTTTTACATTGTTTAAATGTGGAGTGAATTCTCCCCATAAACTAATGAACTGAAGTGAAGCCAAATAGAGACCAGCTGGCTGAATTGCTAAGTAATTTTATCCACATGATTGACTTTATGATCCTCTCACTACAGTAACTAGTCTTTATTTTTAAAATCAGCATCAACCATAATTCCAAGAGGGAAAGATTATTAAAAATCTAGAGAATAGAGAGGAGAGGTTTGTTTGATGTGGTACAGTGCATTCTTGCACACACTTCTGTATAATAGGTGGTGAATTACAGGTCTTTATAGCCTCCAAAGTAGCACAGTGAATAGCTGCCTCAAAGACATAATAAGCAACCAATGCCTAAATAATCATTACAGATACTCCATTAACAGCATCTAACTGTGTGGCTTTTAACCATACAAATTGGTTTTTGACAGCTTGTAACCTTTCCAAACTGTTTCCTTTGGGCATTACACCACATTCAGATCTAATTTTAACTTTTGCTTTGTCTGTAATCTATTACTTGCTTTCGAGACACATAATGTATTTCAGTGGAATTGATAAATTAAAATAAAAGATATTAAAAAAATCAATTGCTGTTTTAATCTATGAAATCCTTGCTTTCTGGGAGAAACTAAAATCTGATGAAATATAACAGGGGAAAAAAGGCTAAATGGTCTAGAATTCTTGAGGGTATCTGTTTTACAACAAACAATATGTTTTACCTCAAATTATTTAAAATAGATCATAACTAACTGAAAAAAAGAGTAAAGATAAAAACATATATAAATAAAATATAAATCCTTTAAGGCTGTTCCTAGGAGCCATAGATTTTACAAGGCATAATAAACAACATGTTATAGAAGAGTTTAATAGTGCATTACGATTGGATAAAGACCTAAGATGCACAGTAGCAACTTTTTTCCAAAGAGAGCCTATAATTACAAATCAGTTAAGATACAGGACTTATGAAGAGCTAGAGGGCAAGCATGTCTTTCAGAAACTGGTGGAAACGTGTGAAATTAATGTGGCAGATGATGTAACAGTATTAGTTGATTCGTATTGGCTGGCACAGCCGTTATCTCACTTTTGGGGAAACCCTTTCCAGGAATAACACCCAGTAAATCAACAAGTAGTAGTAATCAGCTTAGAAATACTGTAATTCTGGCAGTTAAAATTTCTCATTTCTTTCAAGACATTCAACTATTTTTCAGCAGATTAAAGTGCTTTTCCCAAAGTTTTTAAGTCTATGTAACAGGTGAACCTGTGTGTCCAACAGATGGAAAAATTATTTGAAACAACTCAAGCATTCACTGCTCACAAAGGTTCCTGTTCTTCACAGATGTTATTCAGTGGCTAGTCACACCAAAATTAACCATCATTGCTGAAAGTACAAATCAGATGGGCACAAAAAGCTTCTACTTAGAATCGACTGAATAAGTTATTTTTCATCTTCTGAATCTTAAAAAGGGTCACTAAATTTATTGCAGTTTTCATAAATTACAGGGAAGGCAGAGTAAATCTTTACATAAACTGTGGAAATATCCCTCTCAGTATTAATCTAATTCATCATGCTAAAGTCAGTGAAGGTACATCAGCATAAAATTAGAATAAGGCAGTTATGAATCAAGCAGATTCATGCCTAACTTGCATCTTACAACTGAGTTATACCACAGCTTGTATATCTGAGTAGCTGAAGAAATAATGGCATATTTCTTGGTTACATACAAGATAATCAATAGGCAGATTTTCAGAATAAATGTTGATAGGGAAAAGAGGTGCCAATAGAAAAAATTATTAGAAAAGGCTAATGAGAGTGTGAGATAAAAAGACCTTGAAAAATGATAAGTATGAGAAAATCTGAGGTATTCTGTTATTTTCTGAGCAGCATTCAGTATTTTACTAATACTCCAGTCCTTTGTTGGTTTGTTTGTTTGTTTTGTGCTGTGGTTTGTTTTTTTAATTTGTTATCAAGAGCATTACTTGCAAAATAAGGTATTGAAAGTAGGAAAATCATAGTAAGATTATTCTGAAACTTTCTTAAAGAATCCAACCTTTATTTTTGTTTAATTAATAGTTTGTTAATAATTAATATTCATATTTAATATCTCATCATGCCCAGTACATATCTACTGCAAGTATAATGGGCCTATCAGTAAAGTGAGTTCTCTAATTTCATCGGTCAGCGTCAACATGATGAGAACAATAAAAACATCTCTATCTTAGGCATCTTAAACATTGAGAGGGGGCAGGAAACAGTAAAGTCTGGCCTATTTCACTACATAAGACAGTTCTAATGACTGTGGACCTGTTCTAATTGACTTGTGCGCCAATTTGGAGTACTAGATTCTATATTATATACCATTCATCATTACCACCAACAGTAGTTAAGGACATGGCACATTTCTCAGTGTAACACAATTACTCTCTCTCAAATATTTCTTTTTCTAGTCCTTTCCCAACCTTTCAAACTCAGTATGGAAGCACACCTAACTGTGCCAGTATTTATTCCAAGGTATATTGCAGTGCTATAATCTGGCTGAGATGCAACAATGTTGAAGAAAAGAAAGACCAAGTCAACCAATATTCTTGTTGATCAGAATTAACAGAAAGCAGTGTTCTGAGATGCTACAATATGAAAGCATTGTATTTGTGTTACATCAAGCAATTAGAGTGAAACAACCAATTGAGGATTTTTTTTTATTTTTTTTTTAAAGGGCGGGAGGAAACTAGGAAATTCTAAGAGTGTCCTTAATTTACTACTTCTGTCTTCATCAGGTTCAGGTAAAATTAGCTGTTTTTCTTCAGTAAAGAAGAGCCAGTTTGTTGATAGTTATAAAGTCAGATGTCTGACCTTGCATTGCTGCAAGACTTTGTATTTGTCCTTGCTGCTGTCAGCCCATTTCTTCAGTCGGCTTAGGTCCCTCTTGATGGAAGGCTTTCCCTTTACTTTAATAATAAGTTCCCCAATTTAGAGCCATCTGCAAACTTGATAAGAGTGTGCCCATCACCCACAGGTGAATGACAGAGATATTAAAGAGGGTGGGTCCCAGTGTAGACCCCTGAAGTACACACCTTGTCACAGGCACCTAGGTAGACTACCTCCAAAAAACCACCAGTCTGTACCAAATCATCCAACCAGTATTTCAACCATTTAGTTGTTCACTCATCCAGACCGTAACATCCTAATGTGGGTACAAGAATATTGTGAGAGACAGCATCAAAAGTCTTTCTAAATTCAAGGTTAACGACATTCGCTTCTCCTGCTTCATCCAGAAATCCAGTCATTTGATCATAAAGTCAGTCAAATTCATCAGACATGTTTCAGCTTTTGTAAAGGTATGCTGTTGGTTACCTTCTCCTTCATGTGTCCAGAAACATTCTCCAGACTTTGTGGTTTTCCTGTGAGGCTGACTAGTCTGCAGCTCCTCAAGCTGGCCTTTTGGTCTTTGAGGATGGATGCAACATTTGCTTCCTTCCAGTTGTCAGGGATCTCCCTAGTTGACAGGGACCTCCCTAGATTTCCACAGCTTTTCAAAGATGACAGAGAGTGGCCTTGCAAGGACATCAGACAGTCCTTTTGGCACCCTCAGATGCAGCCTCTCATGTCCCACAGACTTGTAAGAGTCATGTTTTCTTAGGTAATTCCTGAGTTGATTGTTATACACCACTGGCAGTTCATGTCCTCAACCTCTTACTAAACAAAGATGTCTGAGACCTTGGTCATGAAGACTGAAGCAAAGAAGACACTGAATAACACAGACTTTTCTGTATTTGTTGTCACTGGATAACCTGCCTCATACAGCAACAGGCCCACATTTTCCTTGTGCACCCTTTTACTACAGAAGTAGCAGTGCATGTTGGTCCTTATCCATTGACAGCAATCACCAGGGCCACAGCAGACCAAAAATATCCCTTCTTCCTTCAAATATTCAATGGCTTGATAAAAACTAAAAAAAATAAAAATAAAAATCTTCCTTGTATCGAGCACCTCTGGGAAATTTGCCCAATGTTAAACTTCTAGCCTTGAGATACTGTATTGAATGGACAGTAATAGGCAGGTCTGTATTTAGCTCTGTATTTAAATTGAAATACTTGGATGGCAATGCTGGATCTCAGAATCATTGAAATATGCCTTAAACAGATCTGAAAACAGCTAGAACACTGTTTGACCGGAGTTCAATTATTTCCAAACCATTAAGTTTTTGTTTAATTTCTTCTTAAAAATTTTACTGAGGAGAGTGCCTCCCCAATCTATCCCAATGGTTAGCCACCCTTACTATACAGGTTTTCTTATATTTACTTAAATACCATTTTAGCTGATAAGCTAGAGCATGCAAAAAAAGAGAAGAAAAATAATAAGGCCTTCCATTTTATCTCTATAACTCCATTGTTCCATCCCAGGTAAATCTTAACTTTGGTTAAGACAAACTAGATTGCAAGATGATCACAGATGCAGAATAATGAACAATTTCTGCTTTGATAAAATCAGCCACTTCTTGAACATTACAGAGAGAAGTTACTGTTACAAATGCAAAACAACTGCTGAGCTCATTTTAGCTCTGATCAAAACTCAATCTGGATGCCAGTACAGTGATGAATGGCATGATTTCTTCATTGCTTCTGTGCTATATATGATTTTCTGTTGGCACACTATGTACTAATTAAAATGGCTGTAATATACTCAGAAACTAAATTATGTTAAAAATTAATTAAGAGACCAACTTTATACATTTTATCATATATTTGTGTACACGTACATATAAATATTACAGCCTGGCTTCCTAAATGATGGGAAACACCAGTCTTCCACTGAAGTCTGAAAGCCTACAACAGTAAAATGTCTGGCCACATTTTACTTAAATGCACATTATTTACATATTTGTATCTATTCATCTTCTAATCACCACAATTTCAAGAGATTTATTGACAGCAGAAAGACAGCTAACTATGTCGACACATTCAGACTTCAGTTCTTAAGAGTCAAATAGCTGCATCTGCAATTTGGATGTAAATAATGTTTCAAAACTGCAGATTTTTGGAGGAACAGCAAGTACTTGTCAACTGAAAAATTAGGAACTATGACTATTATATTATTAAAAATTATATATTTCAGGGCCCTCCTAGAATAAGATCTGTGCAATTTCTTTTGTAATTTATTTCTGTCAATTTCTTTTCTGATTTGATATCCCTTCCAATGGATTGTGATGTGCTTAAGTTGAAATGATTTTAAAAAACAGACCCAAATTAATTTCACCACTCCTCTTCTGGCAGTTTTCTGCTAGTTGTCCAGACAAAAAGAAAAAGAATTAAACACAGGACAAAAGTAGTAACATACAGATTACCTTGACTTTTCTGTACACATATCTTTTATTAAAAAAAATAAAATTGGATATCTGTTAGGTCACCTAGAGGATAGTAAATTAAACAGTGAATAAACAAAGTCTTTCACAATAAAGAAAATGATGGAACACAGATATTCTCAGCATAACAAGGTACAGGATCTGGCTTCAGTACTTCACCACAGTAGTCTAAATTAAGAACAGCAGAGAACAAGTTAGAATCATACATGGTTAGGAAAAAAGGGTTTGTTTATAAACTATAAAAAGAGGTATGCTATCATTTGGAAAGTTACAGTATTCCGAGATCAGTTTAAACAAAGTTTCCCTCACAAAGCTTTTCCTTTCTCTGTATGTCAGCAACATATCCATCTTTTAAATTAAATCAGTTTAGGCACTTTAACCTACTGAAATTTTCCCTCCACACACACACAGTGAGTAGAACAAAGTATTCAGGGGCTTTACAACTGATATAGTATGAGAATAAGTGTTACTGCAGTTGTATACTAGACCAGAAGATGTGCAGTTCAAATTTTGCATTTTGAGTTCATCTTCTGTTTCTTTGGAAATAGATCAAAACAAATATACTTAGCAGGTTAAAAAAAAAAAAAAAAAAAAAAAGCACAGCAAAAAACAACTAAACAAAAATGGAACATTTTTCAGTAATCAGGGCTTGCTCCAGTTCCCATTGAAGTCTAGCAGAGTATGGCCACGAATTTCAACTTTTTGTCTGAGCACTTGTACAGAATTACAATTACTAACTAGTGATTTTTAATTAAGTATAATACTCTACTTCCTACAGACATTCTTCTCACATTCTGAATTTGGCTAGTAAAAGTAGTTCTCCTTTGCATTATTTAATTCCTAACTTCTTTGAGCCAAAAGCATTGCATCTTTCTTACTATTTCTAAATTATAACAAATAAAATGTTAATCCTGGAGTTTATTAGGACCTAACTGGCCGCAAGTCAATAGTGTATTGACAAGAATAAAAAAAGAGAAAAGAGCAGAAAAAACTGCAGCAAGTAGGTAGATTTAATAGTCTACAGGCAGTAGGTGGACTTCAGCACATTTATCTTCATTTGACTTAAACATTTAAACTATCTGATTTCTAAAAGCAGTTCTAAGGAGAATGGTCAACTTAAGACAGCCCAGTTCCACTGTGCATTTTATTGTGTTCCAAAATAATAAAAGAGAGTGTTTCCAAAACAGGGAGAACATTACTGAATGACCCACAGGCAGCACCATAGAGAAACACCTTCCCATTTTATGTCATTTGTCAGCAACCTGTTTTTCTATTATATAGAGGTAAATTCCCTGAGGACCCTAGGATCTTTGAGAACACATGGTACCCCTCTGTTCTTTTTTTATGTCATAATTTTATAAAACTGCTTACAGACTTTCCTAACCTTTAAATATCCCCTATCAGTAGAACCATTTCAGACTTCCAACAATTGCTAGCAAAAGCTTTGCACTTAGCAGTTAAAGCAATTTACACGTTGACCAGCAACCATCAATAAAAACCCGTAAAGATCACTGAGGCTGCTCAGATTAAGGAAGGTTATTTTGGATTTAATCTGAACACTCAAAAGACACATACAGGATACAATGAATTAAAGTTACACTTAAAAAAGAACTCTATATATTCTAAAGATACTGCACTAAAAACTAAAAGCAGCATTCACTCTAAGCATATATTCAAATGCCTATAAGAGAAGCAATAGTGAAAACCTGATAAAATAGAAAAGGTAGGATCTACATAAGAATCAACCAGTTAGAAAAGAAAACAGCTGGTTTTGATATTCTGAAAAAAGAACCTGGGAATTTGGTCAAAATATTTATTGCAAAAGATAATTACATTTAGGGCAACAAAAACCCAAATCAAAACAAAGCTGCCTCCCCAATCACTTACTGAGTTGTTTCACTCCCAAAATCAATTAAAATAATAGAATAATTTATGATAGCAAGTACATTACAAAATCCAAAGACACAGCAACTCTAGCTTATATGTTTTCCAAATACTTCTTACCTGAAGCTCTCACACGAGTAAATGGTGTTTAGGGCATGCTGACAGTTGTGTTGATCCCAGTAACTTAATCCTAGAATTGGAAGCAAAATGGAAATCAGTGGTCACACGTAGACTAAGGACGATGCTAGAAGTATCATGATGTAAGAGGATGAACACTGGAACAGTCTTTCTAGAGAGGTGGTCAATGTCCCAAGCCTGTCAGTGTTTAGGAGGCATTTGGGCAACGCCCTTAATAATATGCTTTAACTTTTGGTCATCCAGTTGGACTAGGTGATACTTATAGGTCCCTTCCAACTGAAAATATTCTATTCTATTCTATTCTATTCTATTCTATTCTATTCTATTCTATTCTATTCTAGTCTAGTCTAGTCTAGTCTAGTCTAGTCTACTCTGTTCTGTTCTGTTCTAGAAGTGGTATCTCTACAGAGCTAAGATCTGGTAACTGAATTAAATCCTTGTGTACTGTGTCAATCTCATGTAGATCTCTTCACATAGCTAGCGCTTATTTTTTACTTAAGGATATAGTTGCACTTTTGGAAAGGAAAGTCAGAATACCTGATGGCACTCAATAGGACCAATATTTGTGGACTTGCTGAGGGTCCTGAATCACAGCTTCCATTGACTGGCAAGTATTGGTGTACTTTGAGACCTAGCAGACATCATCTTAACCACAAGTATACGCCTTGGTCTCCACTGATCTCAGCACTACTCAGATCCTATAGCCTCAGACATGCAGAGGCAGATGCTTTCAGCTGCCAGATCCTACTGAGTGCAATGGAAACTGAAGCCCAGTTAGCACTGAGCTGAGAGCCACAGTTAACTTTTGCAACTTCAAGTACAGCATTGAGCTGATGCAGTTCAAGGTGAAGATCTTTATTAGAGGTCTTTCTATTTTCACTATATTGTCAAATTCACATGCATCCTTTGTTGATTTCTGAGCTAAACATCCTTATCACCTGCAATATAAGCATTCTTAATATGACTGTGAAAACAAGTGTATGAATGTGCCTAACAACTACAGCCCAAGGAGCACTGTAAACAGTTCCAAAATTATTTAATTGAGAGAGTGGTCTCCAGTGTACCTGTACTGCTCTGTTACAGTAAAATATTTAAGTACCATTTGACTTCACTGCAAATAAGAGCTAGACTGTTAGCTAGCAAAGTGGCTACACAGATGTACAAAATCTAATATCTCAGGGTATAAAAGAAAAAGAACATTCAGTGACTAAAGTAACTGAAGTTAATATCCAACCTACAGCCTTAAATTGAAAAAGTACACAAAAATACTAGAAGACTAAGAAAATAAATACCAATTCCCTTCTTTTATCTCTTCAAGATCTTCTACTGTACTACCTGAAAATACAATGTGCCTGCCTGCAACTATATATCAAATGCTACTTGAATGCAGTAAGCATCACATTCCCATAATGATTGATGACAGATGTCCAACCAGGTTCTTGTTACTGGGGTCTGGAGCAGGGTGGGATCAGCAAAGCAGCTGCCAAAGGCCATAGGCAAAACTGAAGGAAAGAACAATGCAAATTCACAATTAGGGAGTCTCTGGGGTGTGGGAAGAGAATGATTCAGGCCTCTGCAGATTATTGTAAACCTGTTTTTGTTTAGGAGAGAAAAAAGCTTTATGCACTTTCAAGTTCCTGACCAATTTTTTGTCCCATAACTATTCTTTACAACCCCTAGGCCAGTGTATCAGCTGCCATATGTGTCTCACATTAGACAGCCTGGACCTTTTCCATCAGCTGCAAGAAACTTTCAACACATCTGGCATAGGCTTTTCTCATCAGCTGCTATGAGCCTCTGTGCATAATGACTACCGGTTCCTTCCATTGGCTACTATGCTCTTTGTGGACCCTAGTGAATCTCTCTTAGCAACTGCAGCAGCCTTTCACAACATGTAATTAAATTAACATTTCTAGCCAGCATAAACTCTGTGACAATGAAGAAGTCTCAGTTAGCCCTTCATCATTTTTTTCCTTACTCCCTGTTCTTGTTCCTCCCTTCTGTGATGTTGTAAGACAAACTGATCTGATTGAAAACTAACCTGGAAAAAAAATAATAGGAAATCATCAGCTAAATCAGTTCCTAAACTGGTTGATTTTACACAGTTGTCCTGAAGAGAAAGCAACGTACTCCTGGAATGAGTGGCTAAAGACAGGGTCAGGTTGCTTTTTCTTTTGGCAACTGTGGCAGTTAGTTCCAGCTCAAAATTTTAGCTGAGCTATAGCCTCGGGCTGTGATTCCACAACAGTTTACATCAAGCTGAAACATCACCATTAAAGTCTCTCTCCTTGCTCTGTTTCAGGAAATACACTAGCAGGAAACTCCTTTTACGAGAAAATAAGACAAACAAAAAATATTTGCTGATTTTCTTTGCCCAAGCTAGTTCATCACAAGACCAGATGAGCATCAGTGTCAATGCAAAAGATGAAGGGAACAGATTGTATTGCAATCCCAGGGCCAAGGTGGGCAGGACCACAAAAGCACTGACACAGCTTGGCTTCAACTGCAGTAGAACTGCTGCTGGTATTTTTTTGCTAGAAATTTTATAGTGTCACTTCACTGAAGACCTGGTCTGCTTTAGATTCTGCCACGTGCAAACTTCTAGAGAGACCTCAGGGGCACCACCACAAGGCCCTTGGTGAGGTCTATGATACCTGTTGTAGTTGGGTGATGATGAAATTTGGGTGTATCAATACAAACTGAAAATATTTTTCAGAAAAATATAATCAAGGTCCATTTTAGAAATGAAAAAGCATTTTCATACCTGAATAAAACAATCTACATATAACTACATTAAATGGGTATTTAAAGAAAAATTCATAAATGGAAAGTAAATTTCTCTATCAACAAGAAAAAAAATACATAGGGTGGTCTTTGATGCTGTGACTAAAATAATATGTTATCAGAAGAGATATAATTAGGATTGAGGGAAAAATGGCAGTGACTAAAAATCAGAACTATTCCATTTATTATAGGAGAATAATAGCTGAAAGTTAAATAAACTTTAAATATTCAAAGCACACTTTTAAAAATAAAGATATTCTTAAGAACAAAATATTTAAGTATTTATAAATTTGTGAAGTCATACTCCTTTTTTTGCTTTCAAGGTATAAAATAAACCTGATTCTGTTAACAACTAATTGTGAGATTTTAACTACCACTTACCTTTGGCTAACGTACAGTAAAAAGAAAATATCTACCTTGGGTAGTTTTCTAATGATGGTGAGGGAATAATTATTCAGTTTCTACTGTCATGGTTCAAATCCCAGAACTCAGATAAAGATTAAAATTAATTTAGGCTACCTTGTAGTTAAAGTTAAAATAATATACCTAGTAATTAAGATAACAAACCACTGCAGAATTGTATAGAGAATGTGGTTCCTTTTGTTTAAGCTTTTAACACCACGTGGAAAAAAGCTGGCATTTAGGACATTTGTAAAATAATCACAACACACATCTGTTTTGATATAGCAGATTTATTTACATAAAACATAGCTCCTTGTTCACTACAAAAAAGTTTTGGACATAATCAATATCTGAAGGTTTTCATGCAAAAGTAAAATATTTCTAATGAGAGATTACATAATAAAAAGATAAGGATAGACAATTGGAAGACTTCAGATGTTTACATATCCCTATCTACATACGGTGTTACACATTAATTGACCTTACCTGATAGAGAGCAGTTCAGAACACTAACCAAGAAAGACTGCTAGCAAGTAGGAAGGAAGAAGAAAAAAGAAAAAAAAAAGCCATAGTCTATGAAAAAAGTGCTAATTTTATAACATTGATCTCAGAATTGTCTGAGAAAACATAAAGAGAAGGTAGAGCAAAATCTTGAGAAAAATAATTTCACTTTAGTTATCTCATAAGCTAAACTCCAGAGAAATGAAGACTTAATGGCAGAAAATTATCACAGAGATCTTAGGTTCCTGCTGGAGTGCAAAAGATTGACCTTCCCTTACAATCCACTCATTGTTTTGTTAAAATCTAAACAAAACAAAAAACATTAACATTAAGATTTCACCAGAAAGTGAAACTGTACAGGAGAAAGGATAGAGAAATGTGAAAAACAATAACTTCAGTTAGAGCAGTATATATGATTCCCCTCGGTAAATGTAGGTCTGAATGCATATGCATGTTAGCCAAAAGGCATAGTAAGAGTAAAGACTGACTCAACAGAGCATAAAAGTCTAACATTGTAAATGACAGTAAGAAATCACATTAAAACTGGTGGTTTTATCCTAAATGCTTAATAGTCGAACTATATCTGCTAAAGGACCAACCCGAAGAAAGTTGGTCAAGTTTATTTTTACATTAACACCTTTCCTCAGCAAAAGTGAAAATGACCCTCTGTTCAATGCAAAATGTAGGAACTTGTGAAAGAAAGATCTAAAGCAACAAGATGTTCAAAGCTAACAGAATATCTGTATGAATTAAGGCTCAAGACTGACGATCCATGAAGAGATAACAATATTCAGTAAATATGCAGTTAGAGCCTTGTTTTAATAAAATATTCCAAAAAGTTCAGCTCAAAAAAACCCCATCCCAAACCATCTGGGTTGCGATCTGCCTGACAGTATTCTCTTTTAGTGAGTAGAAAAACTTCCACAGTAGGATTAATATCCTATTGAGCATACTACAGGAGAACGATAATATCAGAAATAATTGCCTGCTACTGTTTCTTTGACTACTAAGTTTGCAGATTAGTCTGCTTTATTTGCCTCTCTATATTATTACTCTTTTCTGCATTCAAATTCTTTTCAAAGTGTAATCTTGCACTGAAACAACTTTCACATGCTGATGATGTCCACACTGCATATAATTTTGTAATCAAGCATAGACTTCAGTCCTATATTTTATTTTGAAACTACATCCATTGTGGTACTTCTCTTTAAGGAAATTCACCAGTTGGAAAAATCAAAACTTTCAGGTCTTTATAAGATTTAAGTTTGAGAAATGGCAATATTATATTATTTCTCTAAGTCAACAGTTTTAGGAGAGGAAAAGTTCCACACAGGCTTTCTTTACCACTTGTACAAACTATTTTAATATACAATCCCAAAGAATTTTTATTGTTTTATTCATACAATGTGTCTGAATTCAATAAAAAACAGGTCAATTTTTATTTCAAAAAGACATTTTTTAAAAACACAAACAAATCATCTCACTTAAAATAATCACTGTTGCAAAACACAGTCATTAAGATATATTTATGTTAAACACATGAGTAACATAAGGATAACATAATAGAAATTTTAACATTTACTAAATAGTTGCAATCAATCTAACTGCTTTATTAACAGATCATTGATAAAATAAATAATTAACTTCATAAACTATTTTTTTTCCTTAATTTCAAAAAAGTCAGCTTTCTACTCTCTCTGAAAAATTTGGCCCAATCACCTACTTCACAATAAAATATACTAATACCAGAGCCAGAAGAGAGAGAACCAGTCCTTTTTGTCTCTTCCTTTCCTTCCACCCTCCTTATAAGCTTTTGTGTTCATATTTGTTATGATCATCTATTAATGCTTTCCACCAAACAGTACCAACCACCTACCACTTGAATATCCAGGTCCCTTTATACATAAAATGTTCAAGAAAAATCTAGTACATAATTATTTAAATATATCCAAAATATTTATATACTCACAATGTTTCTTGGACATTATGACAATGTATCATATTCACTCAGCTCAGCGCATAAATTGACAGACAAGTCCCATCAGACTACATGTTTGCTAAGAAAATCTGCTTTCATCCGTCAGATCTGAATACTACACAATGGCAATTGTGTTTTGTTCCATCGTTTAATAACTTAAATATTTCAATTGATGGTTTGTAATTTTGCAAATTCTATTTTATCAGATAAAAATAAATTCAAACAAAATTAGACTTCAAATATTAATTTCTCTCTAAAATACTGCTTATTGCTTTGTAAATCAGAAACTTGTAGACAAGCATATTACTCATCTCTTTCATGAAAGTTAGTACAGAAAAACATAGTGGCCCTCATATAGAAGTTTATTTTTTTATAATATCCTATTTTATTTTGAAATCCAGAATCAAGTTCTAGCAGAATAGTAGGATTTCATAAACAGAACTTATATCAAAACACCTAATCATGTACATACCATTTTATCAATTATAAATGTACCCAATAAATATTCTTGCCTGTATTATTCAAAAGATGCAGTATGTTTACCTTCACTGCACAAAGGTGAAATAGAGAAAGTAAAGCAGGTTTTTTTTACTTTATTTTAATAAGCTGATTAATATTTAGATAGAGTGCTAAGAAAAATAGTAGATTTCCACTGAAGATGTTTGACATCTTGCCTTAACCAATTTTTCTTAACTTCAGTTCCTTCCTTAAGGTAGAAGGATAAAAATCTGTGACTTGAATGTTATGGAATTTTCTAGCAAACTCAAGCAAACTGCATTTGTTGTGGCTTTCGTTCAATTTTTTGCCATATCTGACATGCATCTGGATTACCAAGCAAAAAAACCATCTAAATAGACTCCTGATGAGATGACAGTTGGACTTAAGTTCTGCCAAGCAACCATTAAATTGATCCAAATGACAGGTTTTCACAAATACACCAGCCTTTGCTTTTAAAACATGTGACTGAGACCAAAATGGACAGAATACTTTAGCTAAGAGCAATTAATAAGAGCAGTAAGAAAATACTGAAGAAGTCTCTTAATAATACCTCCAGAGATCTCCAAATTCACCAAAATCTGCTACCCTATAAAGCTGCATCAATTATCCTTTTTTAGTTTGGTCAAGAGCAGATGTTTTGAATTCAACAGATATATTTGTTCTTGTTTTTCTTTACAGAGTCACAGAACAAAATTTCTCAAATTGCTATCTTCCATTTGGAGCAAACACAGTATTTCAAAGACATTGGGAAAAGATTATAAACTCTTACAGAATTATTCACTGGGTATAGCACTTATCCCAGATGGTGGATATTTGATTCTAATTCTCTCCTCTGCAAGGGAGGTGGGGATGTGGTCACATCACCTCACACCCCCGAAATGTCCCAGACCTCTATAGGGATATAGGGAATTCTGGAAGACACAACGTTCACACTTAATTTATACCGACTCTGCCTTTTTTTCATACAAAGGCAAATGAAGGAGTCTCACTTGCTAAGGGAGTACATAGGCACCAGATTTCTTATTTGCTGTTTTAATTATGTATATGGCTATTAAAAAAAAAAAAAGCTAAACAAAAACATGTCCTTTTCTTCAGAAGAGGGTTTTATTTAGAAACTATTCCATCCTCATAAATGTGAACTGAGCAAAACACAGAGTTCATGTTCTTCATACATTAGTCTGTGACCTGCAGATCTAGTCCCTGGCCCTTGCTGGTTTTGACTCTTGCTTAGCAGTAGCAGACTGAAGCTGACTTGAGTTTTACTAGTTTCCACTTTCCAGTGTGGTACATTCTTAAGGTTTCATGTTGGAAATAGTGTTTTATATAAGCAGAATCCTTTGGCCTGTGGGGTCCTAATTATGAATGAGACTCTGACTGGGATACACCCCAATATTAAGAGCAATTGCCTGTCCATCATTAAAAAATCCCTTCCTCCCAGCAGCTTCAACAAAGCAAGGAAACAGTTGAGTGTAAAGATTAAAGTAGTCCCTGGTTTCCACAGCTGATCAGAAGATTAAGACAATGAGAAGACTGCTAAGCTTGTCAGTTTGAAATCACAGAAGGACAAAAATTAGAACTGGTTTCCAAAGCATCAGCTTTTGAAAACAATAAATTCACTTGAAAAATAATATATTACAGTTTAGTTAATCTTTTAAGTGCTTTATATCTACTTATAGGCAATCTCACATAACTTACTCTGAGTTCAATGATATTAGGTTATATACAGAAAAAAAGTGTAAGTATACACAGAAGTACTAAGGTCATTTTACACAAAATGGTTTATTTATGGAAAGACAGATACTGGATATTAAGACCTTGTATAACACAATCTACGAGAATATGGGACAGTGGGAAAAAATCACCAACTTAAATAATTTATACCTAAAACCAATTTCTGATCTGAATTACCAGTGACAATTGTCCTCCATATTCCAGGGTAATTTGGGGGGAAATTATGAGGGAATAATTACTATTATTTATATGAAGGATTATTTTCTTTTAACCAGTTTTCATCTCAGATATTCTAAAGTCCATATGACCTTTAAAGTAATAAAGGACTCATTGTCAGAAACAGACACCAATATTGGACGTATTAGAAAACCTTGTTCAAAAGGACTGAAGTTCAGCAAGTAAACTGAAATCAATACAAATGCAGTTTTCAACCAGAAATGAGCCCTACATGGACAATTATGAAATTAAGTAAAACCAGTCCCTTGTCTTGGGGAACTTCTGTTAACTGGGATCAAAATTTGACTTACTGTCCTATGATCAACTTTTTTTATAAACTCTGTACTAAAATGCATTAATAAATCAGTGACAGAGTTTAAAAACCAGCAGTATCAATGGAATAAATAGGGTCGCTAGTTAATGAATGGACAAGCTCATCTCATTTAAAGTTTGACTTTATCACCTACAAGTGATCTTGATACATATACTGTAAGTACGCAAACATACTGTTCATTATTTTTGCTTCTATAGTATACAGAGAGAGCACCATACTATAGTAACTATGTGTTAATGATGGTATGATCACTGGATAATCTCACACTTTTAATAAGACACTGTGCACATTAATGTTGCCTGCAGAAATTTTTCAGTGAAAAGAGTTTCTCACAGCAATTCAGTACAACAGAGCACATTTTTCCAAGGATTTCCCAATTAAAACATGGCAATAGTTTTTTACTAATGTATTCAATAGCGAGCTCAGTTAAAAAAAAAACAACAAAAAACCAAACCCCCCCCCCAAACTGCTACTGCTTCTTTTATTTAAACTAAACATTTTACAGACAATATAAAATAAATTTCATATTGATAGAAAAACTTGTTTCAGAGAGTTAACAAAGACTTTCCTGCATGAGCACTATTATGTTTGAATGGTAATCTTACACAGCTAGTGTTTTCTTAATGTCCTGGGGAGCCTGATCATTGTAAATTACCTGTGACATCTCATTAATCCTCTTTTTCCTCACAAACGCATAATTAATGGTAACATTGACAATAATACACAAATTAGCTAAGTGACGCTTTATGGTGTTGGTTTTGATTAACGTCAGGAACCCAAAAATGACATTAATGTAATGCAGATCCCAAAAGGCAACCCGCACTTTGACCTCAGACATACATTTTGTTTGCACCATCACAAAGATTAATCCTTCCCTGGATGAAGACAAGACAAAACTCTGGCCACTGGCATTGCGTGCTGGGCTGTCGCTGAAAAACAAACTGCCTCAATTGCATTTGTTTAAGAAGGAAATCTTAATGCATAGAAAACAACGGCTTAGTGTCATTTCCTATTGTCTTGTTAGGACAAAGATAAATGAGCTACTGTCATGATTTAGATCAACTGCTTCTCTGCTAACTTCTATTATTTGCTTATTTATGGACTAGTGTTAAATTAAAAGCACACCTAGATACAGAATTGCACAAAAAAGTTATTAAAAATGCTTTCTCTCTTAACAGTGCTTATTTAGGGGATCAACTTGTGTTTAAACTAACCACATATTGTGGTAGACACAATACTGATGTTATAGGTACAAATGGATAGTGCAAGAATACTATAATGAAGTCATATTCTTATCCTAGCTTGAACTAACAGGATAAAAGAGACAATTTATCCCAATAAATAAAAAAAAGACCAATTCTTTTCAGAAAATATAAATTTATGCTTTCAGAATATATACTTATATGTACATATATATATATATGTATAACTGAAGGTGTCTGGCTCAAAACAGTTAAAAGCTCCATTCGTCAATTTAAAAGTACTGTCTGCAGCTACATCACCCCCTTAGAAACTAAGGTTAATGATGATTATATACTCATGTACTCTTTTAGTATTTCATAAATTTAAGTCATGCTACAGAATGTACTAAACCACAAAGAAAGCCATAATTATTTTGTAAGGTATAGGAGTCTAGTTTTCTTCTAATGAAGGAAATTATCTCATAATTTCTCTCTCATTAAATGTTTTGCTGAAAAAGCTTATCCGTAAAAAGCAATGAGTGCTTTAGTCAGAGCTAACATTTTTACATTCATTAGATTTTGCTAGTCAAAAAACCATATGCAGACTTTCCTAAAAAGTGTGAAACAGTATTTAGATTTCCCATTGCAATAAAATACAAGACTGTCTTCAATTAATGAGATTTTTTTCTTTAATATCTCTAGTTTTGTACTGGTTCATTAATATAGACAGATGAATAGATGTGGGTTTATCACAAACATGACAGAAAGAAGGAAGGAAAAGTTACATAATACTACAAATCACAAAAATATTTTAACATAACAAACAGAAATTAGTAGTTAAAAACTGAAAAAGAAAAGATGTACCAGGTAGATAAAATCTTTTCAACACTTTCAATGTTTTGATTGTAATAATATGTATATAATATAAATAACATAGAGATTGTCAATCTTCTAGCTTTCAAATGTCAGCTAATCTTAACTCTGCTGAATTTTAAAATGCAACTGATATTTGAAATAACTTCTGTAGCTTGTCAACATTATTTTTGAGTTTAATTTCTCATTAGTGTAAATTTTAAAGCATTTTATGCAAAATATATTAAACTTTCTCTAACTCACAAGCACATTTTAAAGCGCTGTGGAATTTAAGGGGCAAAAGGGAATCCCATAGAGACCATATATTTACTCTAACTAACCAAGACATAAATCCAGATTACTGCAATAAATTATTTTTATTATTTGAACAGAGTAAGTACAGTATCACATTTGAAAGACATTTGAGTTTAATTCACATCTTAAAATTGACAAAGATAAACAATCACAGCTACACCAACTGAAATGCACTAATGTACACAGGATATACAAGCTAGACCCAGGAGCAGAGACAAATCTGTTCTTTATATCATCATTGTGGCACAAGGTCATTCAAAATGTAATTGTAGTTCTTTGTAAAACATAAAAAATTGTCTGGTTGGAGCTGCAAATTTTAAATGACTTTGTCTGTGTAGTAATCCTTTATCAGCTTGTATGAACCTAATAATTCTTTGTTTCATACACAATTTGCTGGCAGACTGCAGTCACCATTTGCTACTTTTACTTTGCTGAATTAATATTCAGCCAGATAAAACAAAAACCTCCTAAATATATGTCTGGAAAGAAACCAGCCCACTTTTAACCCTTCCAAGTTATCTCAATTTCCTCTTCACCATAGATGTGATTAATATTACCCTATTAGCCTGACTGTGTCATTTTATTCTTTCAGTTCCATGCCAGCCTTGTGGAAGGCAATCTGTCAAGAGATACATTTATAGAAATGATTTGTTTCAATGTTTAAGTGCTGCACATTGACTTTTAATACTTAAAAATGGTTACAGTAAACTGATTTTTAAAAGCCTATAGAATTGTGTGCATGTGTGTGCACATGAAAAGAAGTTAGTCTGTAAGGAAACATAATTTTCTCACAGTTCACCTAACACTAGTACTTTAGCAGTTTCAAGAAATCTTATTCTAAAATATAATCTTATCAGAGTTGTCTACCTAAAATTCCTGTTTATTGTCATATCTCGAAATTTAAGATCTACTTGAATTCTACAGTTGAGTGGTATCTATGGTTAAGGCATTTCCCTATTCACAGTTTTACACTAACCTGATTAATACGTCCAGAAGGCAAAAAATAGCAATGTTGGTTTAGGTTTCCTGTATAGTCTAACATCATAAAAATATTTCCATAAATACAAAACAATACATAAATCGGTTAAATATGGATTCAGTTTTATCTCCTCAATATTCTGCATTTCATACAAATATCTGCAAAAATTAAATACGAAAGCTATATGTTGTTAAACACACACTCACACACAGAGAGACACTTTTCCCCAGCTGGATTTAACATGGATGTCTGTAACTCTGTATTTCATCATAGAGCACAACACTGCATTTTCAGAAAAGATACACAGCATCACATGTCAGCATCTTATATAACCTTTTATATAGAGATAATTCACAGAAGAATGGCTTTCAGAAAAGTACAGCATTCTGCATTTCAAGAACTTAATATTTATTTTACCTGAATAAACAATTATTTCTCATAGTGATGGAAAAAAATAATTACAATTTTAGACATGTCAGCATTTACCTGTTGCTCTGTGAAATACTGCACAGTGACAAAATGCTTAGTTACTTAATCTAGTTGTGAGTTGAGCAATTATATATGTAAACATTCTTTACATATTCATCTGCAGGTGTTTTGATTTGTTATTTAAATAGTAATAAAAATAAAATTAACATCAAATCCAAACCACATGATGCACACATGCGTGTTTTGTTTTTTTCCCCCATTTTTGAGGGGAAAGGTAACAACCCTATTGAGACTGTACTTTATTAAGGACTTTAATGAGATTTCTGACTATATTTTTTTACCAAGAATGTCAAATAAGCTTCAAAAGCAAATGTAAACTGTAACGCAAGTGACACATACTAAAAATAACCCTATAAATCTGTTCATTCTGTTTAGATAGTCTCCTGAGTTGTAAAAAGTGAGACTGCTTAGCTTTATTAGATGTTTCAGAGAAAACTAATTTTGGGGAAGTAGGCCACAGATAGTGTTATACTGTTCTAGTGATTTCCAGTGAAGCCATCTATTTTCTAATCTTCTATAGTATCTCAGTAATAATTAGGCAAACTTACACCAAGTCTTTTTCAGGAAATTATTTAGACAGCCATAAATATATAAACTCCTAATAAAAAGGATAGATAAATTTTATCTTTTAAACTAAGGCTATGAATAAGCTATGTTTTGCTAAAACAAAGCTACACAATATTTCAAAGAAAAATTTCCATTCTATTTTAGCCTGTCAAAGCAGTTTGAGTGTTTCCCATAATACAACATCTATATCTTAATACAAATCTGCTTACTGAAGGATTATTTTAAAACATGTAAAGAACAAAAATTTGTGAGAAAGCAAGCTGTAAAGGCTCTACATTTCAATTTAAGTTATTACTGTTTGGGAAAAAAAATCAAATAAGCAATTTTGAAAGCTGCACCGCATCATATGAAAAAGTACAGATAAAGGGGAACAGATTTTAAGCCTTCTTGTATAATCTGAGAGCTTTAAAATCTCTTCTTTCCACATCTGAGAAATGATATTAAGCAGAATGTTAACATTGGTTGGATTTTTGTGTTTATGCCCAAAGTGACAGCACTGCAGGGCTTTGTTTTGGGGTATCTTAATCAAACCAAGGATGGATAAGCAGATCTACACAGAATTGCAATATGACTACTGAAGACAGACAAGGCTCAAAAGCTAGCACCAATCCTTCTAGTCTCTTTAAGAATATAAATTGTAAAAATTGTCATACCATGTTCTTTCTTATTTTCAAACCAAGGCATACAGCACATAATGAACCATTTTAAGAAAATACAATGGCTGAAGGGTTTCTACCTTCGCTCCAGTTCAGGATAAAAGTGTAAAATAGCAGGTTTAGTGTGATAGTTATTATAACCATAATACTCTAGTAGACAGTGCCAAGAAGTCATTAATGCAATATATATCTCTTTGAGTCCTAAAATGCTGAGTTAATGGGCCAAATTTCACTAAACTTGCAGTGCTGTCATTTTTTATAGCTATCAACTACAATAGTATGGTAGATACTAAGCAGGCATTTCTTGTACTGACCTCTATTTTGTTAATCTTATAGAAAGTTTAAGAAAAATAAATAGCTTAAAGGAGTTTTCATTCTTTTAATTCTGAATATATGTGTGTGTATGTGTGAACACCTACAGTTTTTTGGGGAAAAAAGAAGTAGTTTTTTTCACCATCATTCAAAATTTAATTGGTTGCACTAAATGAACTCTCGATTCTCTTTTTCAGATTTTCCAAATCTGGGGGAAGAACTTACTCCTATGTTACATGTAGCAATCTGTGCTATTCAGTCTTTTTTAAAGAAATATATATATGTAAATTCAAATAAAGAAATAGTTTAGTATTTGGTGTAAAATGAAATCTATGATCAGCATGGGAGAACTAATCACTGAAGCCCATGACAGCAGAGACTGTAGTAGTCTGCTTCTGCTTGCATACAATTTTTTTTTTTAAAAAAACAAACAAAACAACGTATATACAAATCAAAAAAACTAGATGAAATTGAGAAAATGTGTGTGACTTAATGGATGTGAAGAAAGGAGATATACACATACACACCCACAAGAAAGAAAAGGCAATTATGCATTTTAAAAAGTAACAGCTATCAAAACTGTATAACTATATAGAACAATATAGAGCATATGGAAAACTTAGAAGTCTATTTTCAATAGCTATCAGATGAGATATAGTAACATGGTACTTCTCTGTAATATATTAATATTTGCTGTAAAAGTGACACTATGGGGTACAGTAAATTCACCAACAATCTAATGGAAATGCAGTGTGAGTTTAAAGGGAAGAAAATAAAAGGAATAGCTGGAATGCATGCTCTAAGACTCCTGACAATAATTCTCTAACCTGTCACAAATTACATTTTAGTTACTGTAGGGTATGTATAGGCTCATCACAACTAATAACATTTTTCTTTCATCAGGTTTGTGTTAACATTCTGCAAATCTGAAATGTTTACTGTAATGAAGTAATGCATTATATAGATAGCATATGGTTGCTGGCTTTGTTTATATCATTTTTATATATCTGAAAGGACGCTTGGGCTAAAGAGCAATGTTATTGCTTCCACAGTCAGTTGATTGGTTGTTTAATAGTATTTTAAATGTTTGTTAATGATAGTCTCAAGGAAACAGAAAAGCACAGAAGCAATGCAGAATGGCAATATCACAAGAGTTACAAAGATTAAAATGCCACTAGGGGACAGTAGAAAGTCACAAAATGAGGTTCTGTTGAAGAAACCAGAACAAAAGGCCTTTCTTTGTCAAAAAAGAAATCACAAATATGGATTTCTAAATAAAAATCATTTCACATGTACAGGTTTTAAAATTCTGCGTTAAACAGCAAGGTGGAAACTGGGAGACACTTGCATGAGTTTATTTTTAGGTCTTTTATATTTATATCCATGTATTTTTAAAATATGCAGCACTTTCCGTTTAATAAGAATAAATTCAAGTGTGAAATAATTTATTTGCAGCACTTTTACAGTGCTGTGAAGTTCTTAAAACCCAAAAGGTATTCACCATTACACATTAATGCAAACATGCAAACTGACCTCTGTAATACTGGTAGTTTACCTGGTAATAAAATTATTAGATAACATATGATATTGTGATATTTATTAAGCAATACAAATAAATGTCCAGAATTTAAGAAATAATATGCTTTAGAAAATGGTTAGGAAAGATCTGACTTGTTACAATCTGCTATCAATGTATGGCACACTCTTTTTTGATGATTTCAAAGGTAGTGTTCACTCAAGAGCAGGGCAATGCTCTTCAGAAGTTCATACTAGATCCCATTATATGCTGAATCCTTGAAAAATAAAGCAAAGTACAGCACTACTTTATCTGGGGAAGAGTATCAAAATCGTATAGTTAGTAAGTACACATTCTTTTCCTTCATTCAGAAGATCAGACATGGACTCCAAATAATATCTCACACACTAGAACGTTTGTTTCAGATATTCGTAGCTACAGAACTTTCACAGTTTATATGAAGACATTCAAAGCTCATAAAATCAGAGGAATCTGCCAGACTGGTATATCCTTCAGCTCACATGGAAGTAAATGTATATTTCAGAAGTGCTTCAAAATTTTTCAATTCCAAAGCAATGCATTTTGGCCTAGAAATTACCTAAGTATTGGAAGCAACTAATCCTCAGCCATGTTCTTCACATAGTAGATTATCTGACAGATATGTAGCACGTTGTGAATTATTTTTTGTTTCTCTTGCACACAAAAACACACAAAGAGTTTTCAATTGCTGAAAGATTATTCCCACTCTAGAGTGCTAAAATGCAGATAGAAAACAGCAATCTAACTCTGTTTCCTCACAGCCTTATAATTGCAGTCATCTCATAGCAGCGTCATGAGCTTGAGTACATAACAGACCTTGGACAATGATAACATTAAGCATTTGAGTGAAAATAGTAAATCTAAGAAGTGCTGTTCTATAAAAAGGGATGGAAATGTCTTAAAATTGAAAACTTAACTGACATACCTTTATGTGTGTACAAGAAAGAGCAGGGAAGTCTAATGAAGCAATGGATGTGGAGCAAATATGTAGAACAGGTAAAGAAACCCTGCACTTCAAAAGACAACTTGTACCATAACACAGAAGGAAAGAAAAGAGAGAGAGAGAAAGGGGGGTGGATAAGGAGAGGAGGAGGGGGAAATGGAAGAGAGGATGAAAGGGAGAGGAGGGAAGAGAGAAGCAGAGAAAGAAAAAAGAGAATAATCTAAATTAATTCTAAATGTCTACAATAATTTGTATCAGACACCACACACACAGAGAAGACAAAAATTTCAACATATGCTAAAATTCATAGGTCAATGGTGTAGGCAATGGACAGTCTAGAACTACAAGCCCATTTCTCAGACAGCACTGTAAAAAGTTGTTTAATTGATGGTGCATTTCAATAACTGGTTTAATGAAGTGTCCCTCAAGTTAAGCATGTATATCACGTGCCTGAAAAACAAGATACTACCTTAAGCTGTGATACTTCAAGAACATAATGTTTCATATGAGATGGGATGTTTTTCCTTTGAAAATTTTTTTAAAAAAAAAAAAGTTTCAAATTAGCTGGGTGACAGATGTTTTAAAATTAGGCAGGGATGCATTCACTTCTATGAATGCAACAGGGGGTATTACCTTTTCAGTCATTATTATGTCCTTGGAAACTGAGCAATGATGTTTACTCTCAGAAAAAAAGATGTATTTGGAGGTCAAAAGGACTTCTAGCAAATGACCCAGGCAAAACACTTCAGCCAACAGTGGACTTCTTCAAGCACTTCCTCAACACCTCTGAACTGCGGTAGTACACAAACATACTCTTAAATGCTTTGCTGAGCAGCATAGACCTATGTTGCATTTTTAAATTGTAATTAAGCACATTAAATTAAAACTCATATCCTAAAAGGTGAATTGTGCTCAGAAGCAACTGATGTCACTGCAATCACTAAACAGATAAAACACAATAAATAAAACCTGAAACTACAAGTCACTTAGCAGCAAATGACTCTGAAGTTCTTACAGTTCTGTGCTGAAGTTCTCAGAATTTTAGGGACACTTCACAGAAATGATACCTGAGCAGTACAAAGGTTTAAAGTACTGGCAGTTTGTAAAGGAACCAGTATTCAGGGCAAGAGTGAAATCACTAATTCAGGGTTAATAAATATTTTTATACTTTATTTACTTTTAAAAAATCAGATTCACAGATGTTTCAGACAGGCTGATGCTTGGATTCTTCTATAACAGTATCTTTGTACCTTTATTGTGTGTTTTCAGCATTTTTTTTACTATATTGGACTTCATGTCATCAAATAATAGATGATTTGTTCTCACTTTTCCATTAGCTTCCCACAGTCACTTTTTCAAATGTTCTACCCAGAAAGAGTACTTCTTCCAATTGTCTCTCAAAAAAGACTTTATTTTGCTGCAATACTTCCTTCCTGCTATTCTTAAAACTCATCCTCACAGCGTTGCATCCGTCCTCTACCTTCCTACCTCAAGATTCTCACTGAACTAATTGCTGGTTTTACTTTGTTTTTACTTTCAATGTCACATGACTCTCTGATGTAATTTCTTTCCTTGCTCTCCATCTCTTGTTCTCCCGTGCTTGTATAATCACAGAAAACCACATAATAACATAACAACTTGTGATTTGGTATTCCCCTACAGGTCAAATTTAGGTTTTCCTAAATCAGGATCCACATTTGTAACAACTTAGAATCTGGTGCTTTGATGTGTTCAACTATAAACTAATTCTCTCAGAAGGATTATTCCTTTACACATTCATTTAACTATAGGCTATAGTTGCTTTTAACTGAGCTCTGAAATCTTTAAGCAGTTCATGTAAAATAAAGATCTACCCCTGTAAGAGGCACTTTGAGTAGGATGCTGTTGTCTGTCTTAGTATATGAAAAAAAAGAGTTGGATTTACACACAATTATCAGAAAGATACGATTCGTAAAAATATTTTGAAAACTGTAGCAATATCAGATGTTAAATAGAAACTAATATCCAGTGTCCTGTAACGAATTAAGGAACCCAGGATACTCTTCTTTTTTAATTTTTTTTAAATCTCTGTTAGTGCTTTATTTCATGCAAAATATCTTTTTGAGAGACTAACTTGTTTCTCTGTGCTAAATAAAGACAGTAATCTGGAAAAAATAGTGTAAACATGCTAAAACTTAAATCTACTCATCTCCCATTTAATTCTAGGTACATGAAAAACAATGGATAGTTCTAATACAGCACCTGATTGATATTTCCAGGGTGTGAAAACCTCCACCATGAGATTAGGGTGATATTGCATATTCAAACACATACAATGATATATTTGTCATTGCTATTGACCTTTATCTCTCCAGTTTCCTGACAACCTTCTACAGTTATTGACATTACAAATACCAGCGACAACGTGCAGGGCAAAGTATAACCTTTCATTTACCTTCATGTCCCTCAAATGACTCACGTAGGTAGTTTCAACAAAAGCTGCAAACAATGATACTGTTGATTTTTTTTTTCTTAACTTGCTAAAATGTTTTCCATTTTTCTCTTGTTCTCTGAAAATCATGCCAATAACTCACTACAAAGGAAACCATTTCAAATGAATACAGGTAATTAGAAGTGTCAAGAAATCAGCAGAGAGTAGGGTGTCTGCCATCATTTCTGT
>NW_010305822.1:46756-48573 GCF_000700745.2 Antrostomus carolinensis
TTTTTTAATAGAAGGTAATTAATGTAGACTACAGTAAAGTGTACAGGATCCCAGTCACTTGTCTTTCCTTAGAAATGGGACCATAAAGATGTTTTGATTTCTAGAAACAATCTTCTGAGGTTATTTAAAAATTACTTTTAATTACAAGCACAATCTTTTTAGTATTTTCATTATTTTAAAAGCAAGAAGAGGAAGAATTTGGAAAGGTCACATTTATAAGGGTGGAAAAAAAAAAAAAGTGTTATTTTAAAAAGTCCAGAGCTAAGTAGTTTGTTTTGAAAGTGACAGGATGATTTCACATAACTGATAGTACCCACTGAGGAGAACACTAAAACCGGATCTGAACATGTAAATCTATCCACTAGTAGCTCAACATTCAACTATCTGAATACAGAAAGGTGAAATGGCAACGCTTTTATAATGAAAATTACAGATATTCAGTTTGCTAAATGGTTCATACTAGTGGTAACAAAAATAATTATTTTGCTATTTTGGTAACTATACCTCTGACAGACAAACTCAAATCATCTTAGACCTGTAAAAAATTTAGGATTTCAAATAAAATTGTGTACTTTATGGAAAACTATTTATTCTGAAATCTAGGAAAAATAGGGTTTATGGTTTTTTAAAAAAAATGTGTACAGTAAACCAGAAAGTAGAATAATTAAGTCATCAGTGCATTGAGATCAGTAACTTTCCTTCGCAAGGAGTTAATTCCTCACAACAAAACAAAACAATCAACTACAATAAAAAGTATCTGGCAATAAATCTAATCAACTGGGTAATCCTAGTATGCTACTAGTATGAATAACTACAGACATTCTTTGCAGTTATAAAATTATCCAGAACTTTTTTGATTATAATTACAATATTTCCCCTACTTCCCTTCATGTTTCCCGCAATACATCTGCCCTCATGGATCCTTGATGACATAGAGAAATAACCACTGAATTAAGAGAGGAAAATGTTTCCTCTCTTTTCGGATTCATTATGGTGGACAGATAGAGGGCCTCAAAGTTATGTTTGTATTGATACAATGAGGTATACCAATACACAAATTTTATTTTAAACAAAAGACCAAGTTTAGCGAATCTGGTTACGTATTTGAAACACAGACATCAAAACTTTTTTGATAATGGATAAAAGGTCTCAAAAATATGGAAGACTGATAACAAAGCATAGTATATGTATGAAAGAACATCACAAGTTTCAACTTTGCATTTCCATCTGTATGTTCAGTAATAGAAAAAACTTATAATAACATTTACCAACACTATTTATTTGTGTTACAATGAGGTCATCAGTTTGGATTTTAAGGCAACATAGACTTCTAAAAGGAAAAAGCTGACAACTTTCTGATTTATGTAAATCAAGCCTAACACATTTCATAGTCTGCATGTCACTGCCAACAGGAATTGAAAAGTAGTAACAAACATAAACAGCTCTCTGCTTCGTGGTTCAGAATATAGTTGATAGATCTTAGGGCAGAAATTCCCAAAGTCTTCAGTTCATGTCTTTTCTTCTGGATCTGCTTCCTACGGCACATGTAGATTCACAGCTGCAGGCACTCTCATTGAGGATTGTTTCTGCTGTATGCTAAAATCAATGGAAAAGCTTTCACAAATTTCAGTGGGTGTTATACTATCTTCAACAGTGATAAAATCCAGAAAAGGTGCTACAAGAAATCATAAAGGTTCGTTGCCTACTCTACAGTTCTGAAAAACTAGAGTTGGAGAACCACTGTTCTTCATCAGGCTTAATCTGTGTTTCTAACTCTAACTCTTGCCACACTAGCAAGAGTGGCAAAGGTGGGAAAG
>NW_010305822.1:48585-58794 GCF_000700745.2 Antrostomus carolinensis
TTAAGAGGAAACTCAAACCTTTGATCCTGAAGCAAATCTGGCAAAGCAGCAAGAGTACTATTTCAGATCAATCTGTTGTAGAGCACTGTACTTGAGTATTAAATTTACCAAAACAAAATGCTGCTAGAAGTTGTGGCAAAACAGTTGTAAGCCTGTAAATAAGAAAAAGTTTTTGTCCTAGGAAGCTATGAAATTAAGTAGAATAGTCAAACAATACTTCTGAAAATTTACAATTATTGTACTCCTGTTTTATTTCTCAAAATGGGTAAAATTCTTAAGTTAGTTTATTACTGGGCTAAAATCCACAGTATGGTAAAATTATCATGGAAAATACAGTAAAAAACAAGTATCTGTTGAGTGATACCACATAATTTCTTAAAAGAGCATCAAAGTGAGGAGGTAGCCTAGCAAGTTCTCTTATTATAGTCATAGCTTTGTGATGAGCCACTGGCATAAAGTAATCCTAACCACAGCATAGATGTCAAAAGTGTTAACTGAAGCCAATCAGTAATGGTCTGATGTATAAATTTAGAACATTCCTCTAATGCTTATAAGACCAGGTGCAAGTTTGGGTCTCTATTTTGCAGTATCCTAAATGTGTGGCCTAACACTAAGTAATTGCTTATCCTGAGCAAGTGTCTCAAGCTCTCCGTGCTTGAACTATCCCACTGTGTGTAAGACAGCAGCTCTCCAAATGTAATATATTAGTAGTAGTATTAAGACATTTCAAAATTGCACATAGCTGGACACAAGAGCTGGAAGCTACTTCAGGGAATGGGAATCACCGCTGGCAATATAACAGGTAACAGTTCTATCTAGCCAGAGACTCAGACTTAGGTTTCTGACACCTCAGGCGAACATCTCACTACTGAACTCTTTAATCTGTCTGCTGGAATAATTAAAAGTCGAACAGCTCATAGAGGACTTAAAAAGACACCCTCCACTCATGTCACTAGCTGGGAAGTTCAGCTTCCCACACCTGGGAGATGGGTGATACAGATTAAAGAGACAGATTTAAACAGACAGCAGGGAAACACAAAATCCTGGCCAAGAGACAACTGATTATTTAAAGACCTTTGTCAGTTTGATAGAAAATTCTGCCCTGGGCCTAAAAAAAAAAAAAAAAAGTACGTCATAAATTACATTACATTGGTTATGCTTGAGAAAAAGTTTCTGCTGAATCCCATTTCTATTCCAGTAGGTTGGTTTGTTTTACAAAAAGACATTTAGTCCAAGAGAAAAAAAAAATACAAAAAAAACACAAAAAAACCTAAAACCAACCCCCCCCTCAAAAAAAACCCCCCACACAACAAGAAAACATGAAAGTCAAACCTAGCTCCATTCCTACTATTCTACTCATCTCCAAGTATAACAAAACTCGTAAATTTACACAGAGACAATAGACTCTGCACCTTTTGCAATTCACTCATATTCTTGTCCACTCCTTACTTATAGCAGAGAATACAAAGATTTTTTTTTATTTAATTTGGAACTTTTTAATATAGGAAAATAATTCCACTTTGAAAATAAGTATATATGATGAGTCAAGTATTTCATAATTATGACAAAGTGTACGAATTTTCACTTTTATTAGCTTGCTAAGCTAAATATTTCAAACAAATGCCACATAAATATTATACTGAATATGTACAACTTATTTATGTATAATCAAATATGTTGAATAATATACTAAGATTTATACTTACAGTAGGGTTTTTGCCCCCTAGCAGATTTCATTAATTACTAGCAAAGATAGCAGTGGTTGCGTCTTCCCATCTACTAGCACAAAGAAGACGGAATTGTGTGTTGTGCACGCAACTTTTGTTTTCAATTATAGTACTGTACCACATCAACAGAAAGGGAAAGGTCTGTACTTTATGACAAAAAGTAAACACAGTGAACATTTAACTATTATGATTTCCCTGCCCAGTTATTTTAAAGACCCTCATTTGTGTGCAAAAATCAGTGAGTTTTGTAAGGATAAATCTGCTTCTTGCACCAAAGATTGTGCTTTTTCATGAAATCTACATCAATATTTTGCAGCCCAAGCATATTAAAACAACATCAATGTTTTGAACCTGCATGACATCAAAAAGTAGTTGGTCACAAAGATGTGAGTGTTCTTTGAACTGTTTACACTCATGCATCCCAGTGGGATTGTTACTTGTTGAAGGATGACAAATAAATGAAACAGAAAGCTGTTTTAAATTGGTATTGGACGTTGCCTCAAAATTTTTCCTAATTTTATTGCTACAGAAGTACAGCTCTCACTTTGGCAGAGTTCAGCACAGTAGTAAATACTGTCTGTTTCTTCCTGTGTGTGTGTGTGTGCACATGCACGTAGACATCTAAATACCACATTGGTGGAACAAAAATTCCAATATTAACAACAATAAGCAAATATAACTTAGTATTATTTATTCCATTTGCCCTTTGTACAAGATGCAGAAGCACTTGAAATGTCAATATAGTTGAAAAACACCCTGCAACCTATTGCATTTCCATTCTTATCAAGTCAGTCTTTTGAAGACATAAGAATGAAGCAGTGGCAAGCAAATTCCATAGATTCACCTGTTTTAGGTCAATGTGGAACAGTTCAAGCATTTTCAACTATTCAGGGAGGACATCTGTTTTTTGATAATTACATTAAATTATGTGGGTATTTGTCACCTTAATAACAAGAAACAACACCTAATAATGAGATTATTAATAACATCTAACAATATATAGCTTTTAAAAATGAGATTAATATCTAATTATAGAATAAAATCTAAACCTAAGTTTAAAAAATAAGAAATAAAAATCTAACACATAAATTAATGCCTTAAAATGAATTTTGAAAAGAAGTTAATGAAACAGTGATAGCAATTTCAGCTGTAAAGGTACTGAACTAATTCAATGTGAATACAAAACTCTATCAAAAGAATCACCTCACTTAGATCAGCAACAGAACTGTCCCCTGCTATAATATTGTAAACAATATCAATTACTATCTTGTTAATTCCAGAAAATACAAGTACAAAATGTTACCACTTAGTAACACCAAGAAATTTTAATTTTTCTAGATATTCTATTTATTTAAATTTAGTAAGTTGCAACCATCCCTTCCTATAGCTTTCATATCTCCTCAAAGCAGTGAGGTGCAAATGCCTGGGAAGAGACATAAAATCCTAAACTAGATAAAACTAGAGATACGAGCACTGAGTTTAGAATTAGCAGCAGAACAAGAATTAGAACAGTACTGGGACATCTGAATCAGTGTGGAATCTAGGAAGATCTTACCAGTAGTCTCAGCTTCTTCATGTGTAATAAGGAATTATCTCTTCCATTTTCCTCAGACTGTGACAGAATTAATCACATCTGTGAATTGCCTTGCAGAAGTAAATTTTAAGGATCTTTAAGGAGGAAATTGGGACATCTGACTTCTTTAATGTTTAGATTTCTGTTTTTGTGAATTCATACCTAAAAAATATTTTTACGTTTTAGATTAGAATGAACTCAAGCCCAGACACTTTCATATACCATTTTAACATAACATACCTAGAAACATCGAAAATTAAACCCACTTCTCAATGGTATTCTGATTTGACTGCATTTTACTCAGAACCTATCCTTACAATTTTGTTCAGAATAAAACATGGACAGGTTTCTTTTCAATTGGATAACTGAAATACTGTGCATATAGCGCAAAGCAATACAATTAGCAAAATAAAAAAATAGGTAAAAGCAAAGTGAATTCAAGTTTTAGATCTATTTTCGCTTCACACTTAAATTCTAAACTTATCCATGTCCACATACAGCTTTGTTGATTGCAAATAAACAAGCCAGATATATTTGTCTCTTCCCCCACACCCTCTTACCCTCAAAAAAAATTAATTTAA
Source organism: Antrostomus carolinensis (assembly GCF_000700745.2). Lineage (NCBI taxonomy): Eukaryota > Metazoa > Chordata > Aves > Caprimulgiformes > Caprimulgidae > Antrostomus > Antrostomus carolinensis. The sequence goes on from NW_010305822.1 coordinate 52,467, forward strand.
TGGAACAACAGACACTAAATACATGCAGAACAAGAAAAGACCTCTGTAGAGAAAAGGAGAGATTGTGAGATTTTCATTACAAACAAATAGAACAGAAAAAAATATTGGGTAATTCCATTATTCTTCTAGAAGTCTACATCTTATAGCAATCTGGTCTAATGAATTAAAAGGATTAAGTTCTCCAAACTTTATGTAAAGATAAATAAGCTAATAATTTGAAGAGTAGAAAAGGAAACTGCCTCCTACAGAATTCATTGGTTCAGGTAAGCAGACTGTTGTGCCTTAATATTTGTGCAAAAAAGCCAATAAATAATTTTCTCTACATTCTTTCAAAATTGTCAAATAAGAAATTCTAGATCACTTAACTTTTCTGCCACTTAAAGTCTATGCAACAGTGATACTTTTTGCATTAACATAATTGCTATGCAGTGTACTAAATGTGACTCATTTTAATGCTATATCGATATGCCTGACCTCATAATAAATATTATGGTCCCTGGTCTTTAAATGTTCAACAGTGGTGCTTGGGTCAATGGCATATTAATAGGAGTCAATTACTTTCATGAATTGTTAATTAATTACTTTTGCTGTTTTGCACATTACACTGGTCATCAAAGAAATAACAATAGTGCTTTTTTCCACCAGAGAGAAGAATGACAGGTAATTGCTGAGCCAAAGCAAAGAGGTAAATCCATACTGTTTCAATTGTATGGATGCCGGTAGGAGCCTTCTTAAATATTACTTAATATTTGGATTAACATACTGCTCTGTTTTGAATTATCCCCCCTAAAAGATATTTTGGCTCAGATACAATGCCAAGAATGTTTCGTAGTATGGTGAGACAGCTGTAGAGTTGACACAAAAATGAGCAAATTGAATTCAAGCTCTTCCAGTTCACTTTTTAATGTGTGCAGAGCTCTCTATAGTAGCTAGTCCTGTGTGTGGATCTTAAAAACTTGCATTATTAAAAGATAAAATCATATTTACAAGTATGAAGGTTAAAGTGTAGTAGCACTTGTTGTCACTGAAGATTACTTGATAATCATAACCATGTATCATTCAAACAGAAAAAAATTACAGGCTATGCTCCTATATAAAAAGGACCACGTTCTCTACTTCCCTGCAACCTATTTAAAGCGGTATAATTCTCTGGGTAGAGTGAGGTTATGTGGGACTGAAATTCTACAGACTGAAGACTCAGAACTATGAATCTAATTGTATTCCTAAAATGAAAAAGTTACCGAGGAAAATTACTTTAAATATTCAGTACTTCTTAATTTAGTCTTTGTAAGGAAACAACACCAAGAATGTGTTGAAGTTAATTATTTGGGAGTCAGGAAACATCTAAATTAAAGTTAGCCAGGTGATATTAAATATGCAGTGGTATATTTCATAGAATCATTTAGGTTGGAAAAGACCTTTAAGATCATCAAGTCCAACTGTTAACCTAACACTGCCAAGCCCACCACTAAGCCATGTCCCTAAGTAACACATCTACACATCTTTTAAATACCACCAGGGATGGTGACTCCACCGTTTCCGTGGGCAGCCTGTTCCAGTGCTTGACAACCCTTTCTGTGAAGAAATTTTTCCTCATATCCAATCCAAACCTTCCCTGGCACAACTTGAGGCCATTTCCTCTTGTCCTATCACTTGTTACTTGGGAGAGAGACTGACACCCACCTTGCTACAAACTCCTTTCAGGTAGTTCTAGAGAGGAATAAGGTCTCCCCTCAGCCTTCTCTTCTCCAGACTAAACAAGGCCAGTTCCTTCAGCCACTCCTCATAAGACTTGTCCTCCAGGCCCTTCACCAGCTTCGTTGCCCTTCTCTGGACACACCCCAGCACTTCAACATCTCTCCTGTAGTGAGGGGCCTAAAACTGAACACAGTACTTGAGGTGCAGCCTCATCAGTGCTGAGTACAGGGGATGGTCACTTCCCTACTCCTGCTGGCCACACTATTTATGATATAGGCCAGGATGTTGTTGGCCTTCTTGGCTGCCTGAGCACACTGCTGGCTCATATTCAGCCCACAGATGACTAACACCCCCAGGTCCTCTTCTGCTGGGCAGATTTTGAGCCACTCCTCCCCAAACCTGTAGAATTACATGGGGTTGTTGTGACCCAAGTGCAGGACCCAGCACTTGGCCTTGTTGAACCTCATACAGCTGGCTTCAGCCCATCTATCCAGCCTGTCCAGATCCCTCTATAGAGCCTTCCAACCCTCAAGCAGATCAACGCTCCCACCCAGCTTGGTGTCATCTGCAAACTTACTGAAGGTGGACTTTATCTCCTCATCCAGTTGGTTGATATTAAAGAGAGCTGGCCCCAACACCGAGCCCTAGGGAATACCACTTGTGAGTGGCCACCAACTGGATTTAACTTCATTCACTACAACATGATAAGCAGTCAAACATGGCTATTCTTCAGTGCTTATTCAGTGCTGTAGTAAACTATTCATTATTTCACAAATTATCTTACAGTATTAAAAGTATGATTACGATATTTTTTTATAAGCAGTGATAAAACATAAGCATTTCATCATTATCAAATCATTTAAGAGGACTCAAGGTTGACAATGCAATTGGTATTTTAAATTCCTTCTTTTTATTATTAAACTACGCAATTTTAAAATGGATGAAAAAGCTTTAATTAAATATATATTTTTAGAAAGATAAGAAATGTAGCTCATAGGATGTGCACAACTAGTAACTACTTGGCTAAACAGCCTCAGAATGCCCTATATCTTTCTTCCTAAGACTTGGTTAAGTGCAATCTTCCTGTGTTTAAAAATTATTATCAAATGATCCACCGATACTGCTGAAGCAGGAATCCCATCCTGTTTATCTGTCAAGGCTGCAATTTCTCAAGGGTTCTGAAGATCCCCAGTTTACTCATCATTCCGTTTTACCACAAAACTAACACCATAGTAACATAGAATAACCACAGATTAGGTGTGGGTAAGCAACATATTTAACAGAATAATGACTTCCAGAGATACTACATGAGTAAGTTTAGCACATAGGTTATTGGCACAATTTTTAGTCAAAACAGTCAGTGGATAATATACAATTGAATATGTTTATAGAGAGATTTTGGCGTAAAAAAATGGGTCAAGATCAGTTTTGGACAATGGTGCCTTTTCTCATAAATGTGACTATAAACTATTTTGAAAACAATGTTAGGGCCTGGAACAGAAACATCCATCTAACAAGACTCAAACGAATTTTTACTCATTCTTCTAATCCTGGAAACTAATGGAGTATTTCTGTTCAGACTTCCAGGAAAACAGTTCACTTTTTGACAGACAATTCCAGCCAACTGTAAGTTTAAGAACATTTAAACCAACCACAACCATGGCATTTTAAAATTTTTGTGAAAATTAACTACAGTGGTCACTACTATTTTGTGAGAATTTATTACTCTACTAAAATATAAGAAATATTTTATGGTTGTTGAGTTATTATTCTGCTCAATCAGATTACATGCATTTAATGATTCTTAGAAAAAATTATGGACAAAGGGAGTGCAAAATGAAAATGCATATTCTAACTACAACCACTATAACATTTTTCAGAAACTAACTTGGAAGTACCTTACTGTATCCTGATTATTTTTTAAGCTAGGAAACAAGAGACATCAGAGAGTGAAGAAAGAAAATCTATTCCACTAGCAACACACTATCCAATCACAGCACATCTGCCTTTCTTCTGTGATGACAAGGATGCACAGATGTTTTTTAATATCCATAAAACAATATGCTAACTATAAAAACAAAGGAACACATACAATATACTGCCAGTAATTCTATTAATCTAAGATAAAAACAAAGATGAAAACAGAATGAATCAGTTTCTTCAAACAAACTTCTTTCTACTTATAAATCAGAGTACTAAAGAGAAACAAATACATATGTATCCTAGTGATCTAACACCCATCCCAAGCTAGCCCCATCTTGTGTCACTGCCTAAGTCATGCAAATTACACCAGAACTGCCAGTTGACTAAGATTAATGACACTGCGCCAGCTTCTTTGTTTCTCTCTGCGGCCGTTTAGTGTGAAATACTATCCAAAAACATTATCTATCCTCTATTAATCCCACAAATTTGTTCACACCATGCACATTGTTTAGGGCAATTTACAACAGGAACATACTGAGCACAATTGCATTTAATTACTTGGGTTCTAATTACATTCATTAAAGGCTAATAAAATAAATGAAACAGCTTTAAAAGCTTCTGCAAAACACATGGGTCTTGTCTCCCTCATGAAGCATACTGTAGAGGTTTGATGTGAAACATAGATTTCAACATATATGTCTGCCTATTATGTATCTGTAATATGCACAAAGATACTGAATGCGTATTTATTTATTTATTTTTATTTATATATAAACCATATGCACATCAACTCTGAATGATCCTGAACACTGCTGATATTTACTTATATTACTAGTCATGAAGATGCCAGGCACCCCCAACTACTTTTTAATGTGGTATGTTGAAACGGAGGAATATCAGTTTTAACATTCCAACCCAATTCTTTTAACTGTTTCCACCTGTACTACAGAGTTATTCCCTCATTTTCCCTCATCTTATATCTGCATTATAAAAGATATAAACTGACATCAGAAAGAGAGAAAGACGGCAAGAAAGAGAAGAAGAAAGACCCAGGAAAACCACATTACTTTATTTGGTGTATATTCTTAAAAATATTTTGTTAAGGCTCATTTCTGACATTCATCTGAGGATCCGAATTTTTTCTTAGTAGCTATTTACATTAAAAAACACATTCTGCACACTAGGCAGTCTAAATAAATCCCCCATGGTGGTTAAAAATGCAGCTCGTTAATAACACAATTTCCTAATTCTTACGTTTCTATGCTATTTCCATTGTGCTTAGAATTCAGTTTATGGCAAAAGACAGAGCCTGGAACATGCTGTTGACAAGTGTGCCAGAGAGAATTCAGCACTGGATATTTAGAAAAAAGTGCTTGTGGTTAGCTCCTCTCCTTACAACTATTCATTTTTCTTGGATTTACAGAAAGATGATCTTAGTAATCAGTGAAAAAAACAAAGTTCTAGTTAATTATCCTACAAACCTCATACTATGTACATGAGTGGTCTTAGCTGAAGATCCAACTGGCACACTTGGAAATTTAAAACTCTTAACTATTGTGCATCACAAATATAATGGCAATCAAACATGTCTGTCAACAGTAAGAAAGTATATAAAATTATGCACAGATTTATGAAAAAATGCAAATACAAAAAAAAAAATCAGCCTTGAGGAGTAATCTCCAAGTACTGAAGAATTTTAATAAATATTTTTAAGTGCCATGAAACACTCAAAGATTTGGTGCAGATTCTATGAAGTATATCAGGTCCATCCAATGTATCTTCCTCTTATAATTTAATAAACATTCTCTGGCTAGCAATTTGTTAATTTAAAAATATTTTAACAATTTCTGTGTTTTTAGTCCATTACTGACAAAATAATTATATTTTACCTTAAAATAAAATATAAAACAATTTTTATCCTTGGAATATGTTTTGCAAGAAGCATGCTGTGCTGGTAAAGCACTTCAGGCAGTTTAACTGAGAGTAATAAAACAACCATGGCTACATGTACCATTTTAGAAAGTTCACCTTAAAATTATACAACTTTGCCACATATACGTCTCAAACTGTTTCTTATTATGAACACAGGATCAATTTCTTTTGCAAAATGTTAAAAGAGTAGACATTAGAAAAAATCGTATGAATCCTTCATTCAGATATATAAACCCCTCATTCGTGAATCAACATTTGCTTTGGAGAAGGGAGGAGGGGCACCCATCCCGCACAACAAAGCAGCAGCTCAATACAGCTGCCATCTGGCTTCCTCCTGCAGTTCACTTCCCATAGCAAACAAGATCCATAGTTTAAGGAGTGTTGGGGAAGGGAGAGGGGCTGCAGTTTTAACCTTACAGCTTTATGATGGGGCATTTTTCCACTCTATAAAAACCCCTCTTAATATAGGAGAATGGAAGGCTCAGGAAATTGTTAGTAGGACAGAAAGCCTTTCACTTCTGTGTTTCTGGTTCTGATCCACATCAACTCAGTGGTAACCAAATATAACTACCACCTAAAGGACTTTTTTAATGAAATGAGTTAGCTGATCTCAGTACAATACCTGGTGAGCAAGCATCCACATCACTAAAAGCAACACCAAATACGGTAAACTCTTTCTTCCTCCCTGTGCAGAAATTGCTTCTTACCAGTAGCAGCTGAGAACATTTCAAATATTAAAGCATAAAACAATTTTAACTACAAGAGAAGAAAGAGT
>NW_010305822.1:58824-77962 GCF_000700745.2 Antrostomus carolinensis
TGCGATACACTTTTTCTGCTTAAGTTCATAAAAGCACAAATTTGTCAACTTTCAGGTTATGTTCTAATGTCTATTGTCCTTACCTTTCCTTGGGTAGCGGTGATGGAAAGCTGAGCAGAATCTAACAGTTTAGCTTTACATTTATACTGGAGCAGCTAAAGAAATTGATGGACATGAATTCTCTATTTCTCTTGTATTTCACATAATAGTGCATTTACCATTTTGCTACATTCACAAAATAGTAACAGACCCAAAGATTCAGGCTGTGTACTCTGATGGTTCTATCAAACAAAGATGACTATAACATAAATATATGCTGAAACAATGATAAAGGTGCTGGTTTAAGCAGTAATATAAAACCTACGAGTTTACTTGTTGCAAACTGTAAGGATCCAAGTGCCTTCCTGTTAAATTATCATTAATATCAACAGAAGCCCTAGCAGGTTTCACTGAAATCAATGGAGTTTTTTCATTCCTTCAGTGAGATCTGACTTTATACACATTAATGTTGAGGTATTCAATCTAATATACAGACAGTTCACAGCATGATGAAATAAAAGACAATTTCTTTCCATATCTAAAAAGCAGCGTCTAGTTTATAGTCAAAGCAAAATAAACTTAAAAATCAAACATTCATGTTGCTGGAAAGGTCAAATGCTGTTCTAATACCATACAACTGAATGGATAATATCCATTAAGACCGATCAGTGAAAAACACCAACAAAATGAATAAATACAACCCAAAAGCTAATGACCTCAATCCCTAGCAGCCCCTTGACCCTTATTACTACAGCTGCTGGTGTAGGAAAGGATTAAAGGGGGCTAGAAATCATTGGGTTAACATACAAGGGCTCAGAAATTTGACCTTGGTTACTTACAACATATATCCCCTACTAAAAATGAGTATATGAGGAGAATTAGAAACAGAGCTAGCAAAGGTCAGCCTGAGTGCAGATAAACTAAGAAAAAGGAGGCTTGAAAGGCAAAAAGGTTTTATTTCTGCCACAGCACTTTGTTGTATCCAAAATGGTCTAAGCACAGAAGCAGGATTAGAGCAGCTGGCATTGTTGAACATGCTATATAAACTTCTGGGTACACAAACCCTTTTTCGTGTCTTAAACAGAAGTAGCAGCTTTCAAAGCTAAATAAAAGAACAACTACTCACCATTCGATAAGTACCACCAGGTCCCTATGTCACAAGACGTACGAATAACATCCTCATCACCGTGACCAGAAAACTGGACTTTATCACTAATTGCAAGCATAAATTCAATAATCATGACTCTTTTGTCAAACTGCCTCTGAAACACTCCTATATTAAGGTCCTTTCCTAGGTATTAAGGTCAACATCAAAGATGGTAATCTACAAACTAAAATGCATAGAAAACCTCAGACTAACAAACTTAACTCCATAAACCTGCAACCGTCTGAAACACACACACACACACGTATCAGGCATCCTTAGATGCCATCCCTTTCAGTCCGAAGAAAAATCTTGTGATACCATCCAAAGAACCATCAACTATCCAAAGATCACTTTTAGTCAAAAAGTACACTCCTATAAAAAGAACATATTTATTTGAAAGAGATACCAGAGCATCAGAGAGGGAATTACAGCTGTCAGATAACACTACACTCGGTACTTAAAGAGAAAATCATTAACTAATTATAAGCAATTCTTGAAGAAGATGCCACTTTGAAGATATTTTCCAAGAACCATTTTGTCCTTCTAGCAGGCCCTAGCCTCAGACGACTCACCATCAGAAAACACCTTAGGTACAGTCCAAAGACACTGAATGGATGAAGACGATATTTGAGCAAGACATGTAAACTCTGACAACATATCTCTATTATTACTGTAGTAAATAACCTCTCAACAGAACCACCACTAGCTTTCAATTCTACAACTGCACTTTCAGGAATATAATACAATTTATCCCAGTAACTTGCCATCACAACAGCTATGGTGTCTGTAAAACTGAGTAAAAACCACACGTCAGAGTGAACTGACACAGTCTACAAAGGAAAAAAGTGCCCCATCTGTGAACACCTCTCACTAGTCACTGTGTTTCTGACCTCTCATTCCTTCCTCTCTGATTGCTCACACACCATGCCCCTATGCTCAGGTAAAATCTACAAGTATCTTTGAAATTTTGTGAAGCAAAACTTGTAACTCTACTGGATGCCAAAAATCATGGATGCAAGAGACCGGTTTTATAGCACATTTTAATCTCTCTTCCTTCACTCCCAGACTAACTTGTGTTTCACGTGCAACAAACAACGTCTTTTTTTCCCTAGAGGTATCTCTGTCTTTCTCTCCCATACCATCCTGTCTCTTCCACAAGTACCAACTGTTTTTCTTTTAAAGATGGGTGAATTGATGTATGTCTGCTATCTCTGAGCAACTGCTCTCAACTTTTATTTTGCTGCTGTTTCTATTTCACACATGGAAGAGAGGCTTGTGTGCCTGCAAGCCTAACTTTTCCAAATATTCCAACTGGTCTAATAAAAGATAATACTTCTATCTACAGACCTCTTCATGTCAGGTCTGTTGACAACCAAACTAAAAATGTGAGACAATTAAAGGGAAAATTATGGCATAACAAAACTTCAGGTTAATTCTGCTTTCAGAATTCTGAAAATTATGGAGTAATTTTCTGTATTTTAAAAGTTTTTTATATCATAATCAGTAAGCTTTCAAATGGTATTCCTGTAGTTCTGAATCTGAAAAATTAACAATGTTTAATTAACTTTTTTTTCTTTGACAAAAAAATAAAAAGGTTGTTTTTGCCAAACATATATTCAGTGAACGTGAATGAAGGAAAAATGACTCTCTAAAGAAGAATTCGGGGTTTATGCACAACAGAGAACTCTGGACTGCCACAAGCATGGGAAGAAGACCGGAGGTGTATTTTCTATTTTTTTCATTATGAGTTTCTTGCATAAATCAAGCCAAATACTACAAAAGAAGTAAATTTTGATCCATCAGTGGACAGAATAAAATGAGAAAGGGATAAGAGCAGTCAGTTTATCAAAGAATAGGGATTAGGTTTCGTTGAGGGCCAGTGAAGAGTCATGCAGTAGGAAAAGAATGTAACAGCTTTGAGTAGCTGTCTATGCTTTACCTGGGAAAACATTTAGATTGTACATAATTGTTCAAGGGCTTTACAAATGACTGCTGACTGGTGTTTATCTACTGAAACAGAGAGACAAAAACTGAAATAAAAGAACACACATGTAACAATTAAGAAACCAAGGTGTGTCCTGCTAACCCAGGGCTGAAAGTCTACTCTCAAAGAAACTTAGGTAACCACATCATATAAATCTACATAAATTTGTAGGGGAAACCATCTAGGTTCTTTGTCTCTGTTGCATCTATTCATAAGGCAGCTCCATTCATTTTATAGGTAGAAACATAATTTTTCAGTTCATATTTCATAATGGCCCAATTTATAATAATTTGTTCTTCTGATAACTGTCATTTACTTTATACAGGTCTTTTCCCTGCCTTGCGGTTTATCGCCCATTCGTGTTTTCATAGGTAACTATTGTATCACTTCCCAGTTTTTGTTTTACTAGACTAAGCAAGCTAAACTCTTAAATTTCCTTAAGGCTGTACTTTACTCTCATTCAGCTGCACCCATCTCTGTTGAACTCATCTTTATCAAAAGCAGATAACCAGAAACGCACTGCAGTATTCCAGCTGATGTTCAGACATGCCAAGCTCTTACACAATGGAATTAATATCATTACTGTCATTATTATAAATAAACCAGATCCACAAGAACCTCCAGCTCTTTATATGTTTACAGTAAAAAAAAAAAAAAGTGTAATTTATAACAGAAATTCTTGTTATTTTCACCTCATATTGCAGACTTTCATCTCATTTTGTATTACTAGATGCTTCAAGGTGACCTAGCAGTAAGGTATTTTTGCATGAACGCCTATCTCTCATCTGCTCTAATACCTATCACTTTGGTTTTAGCATGTATTTTTTGTGCCAGTGTCATTAATGAAAATACTAAATAAGATAGCCCCCTGAAACATTCCTGGAAGATCATTATTCTTCCATCTGATATTTTCCTTCTCAATAACATCTATGGTCTTTTTAGACATTTTATAATCTTAATTTATAAATGCCTTAATCACATTACAAATTAAGCTTCAGAACAACATCATATCCTATAAATTTAGTGACAATACACTGGAAAACTGTAATCCATCACAAATGTGTAACTGGATTCTGACATTAACAGTAACATTTGTTCTCAACTCTGTATCTAGGAAGTTAATCTCCCATGGCTACACACATCCTAGTAGGGTTTCTCTCTCTAATAATATTTCAGGAATCTCAATGTATCTAATATATCCAAATATATACTAGACCCCTGGGTGCTCTTCTGGTAGGATCTGTTTAACAACTCTTCCAGAAGTGAAGTAGCATTTGCAACTATCTCCAAAAGACAAAGGTAGGTATATTCTGGTTTTTAAAGCATAGTATAGTGACAATACAATGCTTTTCAAAAACATAACAAAAACACATACATCATCTTGGCTTTAGAAGATTAAAAGTAGCTATACCTCTGAACTATAATAAATTTGCAGGAAAATGCATACTGTGGTAAATATTGCCTTAGTATTAACATGTACTAATGCGTGATCTATTATAAAGGACAGCAAAACAATACACTTCTGAGTCGCCTGCAAGTAGGGTAAAGAACAATGCACTTTCTCTTTTCCCACAAAGTAAAACAAAGCAGAATCTTCAAGAACAAATTAATCAATTTTTCTAATTCCAGTAAGAATCTAACCTGGTAAAAGGCCTAAAAGACTTATAGTCACAAAGATGTTTTTAAAGTTATAAATAATGACAAAAGTAGGAATAAAATCTTATACTGCTGTATCAGTAATACAATGTACTCTGAGAATCAGATAACTTGAAAGCTTAAGTATCAAGTTTAAAAGCCCTACCAGGTAGCTTTTGGATCACTGACTTTTTGGACCAAATCCCACAGACGTTTTTGGACCAATTCCCATGGGTTGTTAGAATAAAGTCAGAGCCTCCACACTTAATCATACAGAACAATTGCATGGGTCTCATTTTTTTTCAGTTCATATTAATTCCACAGTGAAGGCACAAAAATGAAGATCTAACTAGCTGTTTATTGGATGAATTGGTATTGAAATGTACTAAAATGCACAATCATCTATTTTACTGTTGGTTAAACCAAAAGGCTTTAAGGAAAGAAAGAAGTCCACAGGTATTTCTTCCATGGCTTATTTTTGTTTCTACCAATGCATGGCCAAGAAGTGTAACAACACGTAAAAAATTATATATTTTCTCCCCATCACTCTTTCTCCACTAGAGACAGAAAAGATCCTTGCCATTACCAAGCTGCCTCACTATTTCACAGTTTTCTAGCTTTGTATCAATTTCTAGCAAGTTGAAAGTTTAACCCTTTGGATCTTATGTGACACTAAAACGTAGCTAGTAAGAATTTGGTTTTAGAGTCAACACAATAAGACAATCTCTAAAAGAAAGCTGCATCTACACCCCAAAATTGTACTGGAATAACCCTCCACACTAGTGACTTGTAAATATTTTATTAAATGGAGCATAATATGATGCTTATCCTTAATGGACTAGAAAATACATTAGTAGTATATACATTTTACAGTGCTGAAGGTATAAAATATAGCATAATGGTGAATATTCTTTTATAAGCAGCGCATAAATACATTACTTGGAAGCTGGTTTACAGATACCCCTATCTGTTAAGAGATGGCTTGGCTGCAAATCCATTAATCTAAACCATACCTGTGATGTTCCATGAGCACTAATTGATAAGATTTCCCAATTATAAACTTCACTTCATTCTTATAAATGCAGTAAATGAAGACATGGAAGTGGATGAGATCTCATTTTGGATAAGACTCTAGTCCTTGTTAAACTGTTATTACTTCAGAGCTGGTTATATATCATCATTGATATAACAATAACAGATGTCTTATTTGTGCATTCCTTTTCTGCCTGCCTTTCAGCTATGATTTTACAACTTGTAAAGGATTAGAAAAAAATTGCTAAAGGATTTACAAAAGACCTCTGCAGTATTATTTAGAAGACAAGTGTAGTATTGTTTTTACAAACTCACCAACTACATAACTCTCACTCAAAGGACTATATTCTGACTATATTCTGTTTTACTTTCCTAATCTGAAATTATTGATCTGGGGCTAAGTTTATCAGTAAAGATTACTACGCGTGATAACGGTGACAGAGAAGTGGTAGTACTAACCATGAGGATACTGCCTAAGAACAATTCCACTTGCAAATAAATGCACATAAGCTACATTATATTCTCCCAAGGTCTGTATGAATCATGCTTTGATTAGTGATTCTATAAATAGTTTAAATTAATAGGGATTGATTTGAAGCAGTTTCCTTTTCATTGTTCTGTCCTTCACTTCAATACACAGGAAGATTATAATTACTACTTAAAACTTCCTTAACCAGTGTTCTTTTCTGTCGCATTTCACTGTCAAGAACAATGATATGAATGGGATTAAACAACCAATGAAAAATATGCCAAAATTTTGGAATTTTTCATTAAAAAAATGTGGGGTTTTTTTTTTCCGAGTGTGCTAGCATTTTTCCCCTCCTAATTTTTTTAACTTTTGAAATAAAAACTCTGTCAGACTAACTTGTACAGTTTCACCAGTGTATATGGAAACTGAGGAAAAAAGAACTCAATTTTGCAAGATTATTTTTCCATAAAACTTTAAACTAACCTAAAGGCACAGAGGTTAATGTTAGGACTCTGAGAATGGTTAACTCCTCAAAGGCATTCAGAGAAAATCCTTGTGGAATGTAAAAGTCACATCACGTACACCTGCAAACTAATAGAATAAATATTCCAATTAATTATCAGCCTGAATTGTTGCTAGAACTAGGCAACAGTTCTCCAGTTCCCCAAATAAGCAGTCTGAAACAGCTAAACAAAACGCTGAAGCTATGCCATTTAGAGACAAATAATGAATTTTACAAATAGTAATTCCAGGAATTTTAACCTTTGCCATAAATACTTACCACTATCTTTACTGGAAACATTGTTCTTCTGAGGACTGCATCATCAAATTCTTAATCTATTTACATTTTCAGTTGCAGCTTACAAAATCAAATTTCACCCAAAAGCTCTGAGATGTTGTTCTCCAATTATTTTTGACCAAAGCTATATAAACTCCATTCCCATTCAGTGACTAACTCACATTTATGTCTATGCAGATGGGTACAGAAATCACACATCGACATTCTGAGGTAGTCAGAGGAAGCCACATATCCAAGCTTGCTGGATAAGCCCTGCCAAGCAAAAGAGAACACTGATTAACATACTACCACACTAACAGAGTAATCTGGTTTCTGGACCTGAGCTAGACTCATATTGAACAACTCAAAGCACAGAAAGAGCAGCTCACATCCATTTGTATCACTCTGTATACAGGTGCACTTAGATATGTCTATGTGTTGTGAATGAGTGTAGTACAGAACTATTCAACTGTATTCTGACCTTTTTTTTTTGAGTCCTGGAATCACCTATGTTACCTACGTCACCTACAGCAATCAGCTATGTTGAAAAGTACAGAGTGCAGATACAGCATCATTTATATCCATTCCACTATCTAACATATGACTACTAAATCTGTGCCATGCAGCACAGCTGGTCTATAGACTGTCCAGTAAAGTTCACTGCATCTTATTACATACAAGTTTCCCTAAAATTGTATTCTAAAAATTGAGTTCATTAGTTTAAAAATTCCTACTGATGCAAATTCAGACTTTTACTTAGATGTGGTAAATCAAAGACACATAAGAAATTAATCAGTTCTGATCTTTAGAAATTAAGTCTAAGTGGTATACCAAACATAAACACTGGAAGAAAAATATAATGCTTAAAAACAGCTCAAAGATAAGGGCTGTCATGGATAGATAGGATGCAATACTTGACAAGAAAGGCAAGCATTCCATCCACCGACAGTATATACATCTTTCTCTGATGCCTCTAGCAACAGGGAAAAAAGGACAAATAGATCAGTTCTGGGAGTCATCAGCTGCAATGGTATGATGTGCATATACAGCACTACTCAACTCAGAACAAAACTTGCGTTGTTTAAAGGTTAGAAAAGACTTTATGAGGACATACATCAAACACTGGAAAGTTTTACTTTCCTCAATTATTATTTTTTTATTTTCTGCAGATAATGAGCAAATCACTGCCTTAAATACAGTGGTGCATACACAATAATTAGTTACAAGGTAGAAAGAAATTCATCCTTCCACAGTTATTTTGCAACACCTAAACTGGTGGAAAGTGTCCACAAGATACAGGAAAGATTTTTGTGCCACCACTGCATTTCTATAAAAGTTTCCAATGCAAAGAAAATGTTAAGGTCAGCTGAGACACCCCTACACATAAGATGCTCTCTGGATACTCTTCTAATCATATGACCTACCAGTCAGAATGCAAGCAGAATTTCCCTGGCAAGTACTCACAGCCAAACTACCATTATCCTCCTTAAGCAATTGCATTGCCAGTTCCCTCAGCATGGAAAAGGAAACATCTTATTTTGCCTACATATATTTATGAAGGATGTCTAGTTAATTATGGATTCACTAAGTTGTTGCTGCACCAGTATCACTAATTCACCATAACTCGCAGGACTACAAAGTAATGAGCCTTGAAGCTGCAAAATACATGATAAAAGGACATAATTTAAAAAATTAAGTTTTTCTGAAAGTTCTTTTACAGTTTAACATTCCTGTATACAGCCAAAGAACCTGCCCGACATGAATTATTAAATAAAACATCCATCCAGGAGCATATCAGTGAAAAACAAACAACCTCCAAAACTCCCACCATCAGAACTGAAATGGAGCCTTTGGTGCTTACACCAAGGATAAAGATCTAGATCTAAAATACTGTTCTACTAGTTGCAAGGACTTGCTAGCACTAAGTGGGTTTAAACAAAAGGCACTTACCAGACTTTTACTAACACCATCTCTCTTTCATCATTCAAACTTCACAGCATCACAGAATTGTTTAGAACCTCAAGAGATCATCTATTCCAACTTCCCTTGCTCAAGCAGGTCACCTTGAGCCAGCTGTCTAGGATTGTGTCTGGTCAGCTTTTTAATATCTCCACAGAAGGAGATTCCACAACCTCACTGGGCAATCTGTTCCAGTGTTTGATCACACTCATAGTAAAAATGTGTCTTCTCATGTTCAGATGGAACTTCCTGTTTTAACTTGTGCCCATTGCTCCCTGCCTACAAACAGTGGTCCAGCTGCAGCCTCACCAGTGCTAAGCACAGAGGAAAAATTGCCTCCTTCAACCCGCTGATAAATCCTCCGACGAAAGCAGCCCAAGATACTATTGGCCATTTTTGCCATGAGGGTGCATTGCTGGCTCATAGTCAGCTTGTTGTCCACCAGGACCCAACATCCTTTTCAGCAAAGCTGTTTTCAAGACTGCTGTACCCCAGAGTGCACTGGTGCCTGAGGTTATTCCTCCCAAGATGTAGGAATCTGCATTTTCCCTTGTTGAACTTCATGAGAAATTTTATTTCTTTAAATTACATTTAGTGATTCAGAGATGGCAAAGGAATGATAAGCTGAACCACTAAATTCCAACCTCTACAAAAGTTCAAGAAATTTTAAATAAGCAAATTTGTTTCCAGTTGGATTAACTTCAAAATTACATAGCAAGACAGTTTAAACATTCTTTCTTAGCACATGAATTAATGCAACAGTTGTCTAAAAGACACCTAGGCACAAGTAAACATTCATAGTAAAATTCACCACAATATGTTTGGAATGGTTAATGTCCATGGATCAACTCCCTTTAGTCACTGCTTCACATAGAAGAAATGCTTAAAGAAGGCCTTTGAAGAATATCGGCAACACAGTTAGTGTTTAGATCTTTAATGAACTTCATCTGTTTAACTTCTGTAACAGTTTAAGAGGTGACCTGAGCAGCAACACCGACTCTAAATTGATATATCTGGTATATAACCTACCAAAATCAGGAAACCAAGCTATAGCACAACTAAATGATAAAAATAAAGCTAAACAAGTTCAAATCAGGATACTTGCAATTGACAGTGAAAATAATTAATTATAAAGAATTTAGTAAGAATCTGTATTTCTGGACAATTTTAAATCAAGATTTAAAGATCTTTTTGGTTATCATTTTCTTTTGAAAGGATGTTCTTTAATTCAATCACATGTGCTGAACTATAAACAGCAATTAATTAATGAAAAACCTACAATATATGTTATGCAGGAAATCGGCCTAAATGACCTTAGTGGTTTTCCTTCTGGCCTCAAATCAGAAAGAACATATACATTTATTAGCAAATAAGATTATATTTTAAACTCATTTTGAATGCAACTGCTTAAGCAGAAAAGCAAGAGTTAGGCTTTATACATCTAACACAAACGCTATCAAATATATTGTTTATTATATATATGGAATAAATATGGAAACAGTAAACTCATTTTCAAAACTAATTTTTTCTTAAATGGGATCAGCTAGCAAGCTATTCTATTGCTTTGAGCAGTCTCATCAACTTGCCATGAAAGACATTCAGTATACTAAAGCCTTCCAACATGGCAGTAGTCTACATTTTAACTTATCCTTAGGGACTACTTAACCTCTTGTTTTACTTTTTCCAGACCAAAGCAACAGTAAGGATAACCAAGAGATGATATATATGTCATAACTATGTAAAGGTCAATAAGGTTTAAACATATTGGGTTCTACTCATAAATATTTGACTAATAGGAGTGTATTTTTCACCTTTAAACCCTAAGAGATTGGCACCTCAGTAGGCAGCAAATTATTCTGACTGAACATGTAAAATACATGGCTCCTGAGTTGAATTTCTCCAGATATGTGCCTGAATGCCAATGTCAAATATCAAGGAGTGGTAATAATTCTTCTCTTACCATTCCTTACATTATAAGGTAACCAACTACACCAGTATCAGTTGTACAATGTGCCCAATTCTGAACTTGCTTACCTCACTTTACTCCAATTAAACCATTTTGTATTCACACTAGAGTACTTCAGAACCTGGTCCTATACACGTCTTAGTACTAACCAAGTGGCAGCTTCATTTGGATTATAGGACAGAAAGGACAAACTAGTTTTATTACCAGGGAATACATGACCTAGTTCACTAGTTCAGGACTGTCTGTTTAGGTAACCTACACTGCCCCTTTGGACATCTTTGAAGCATTTGGTTTCGGTGTTGCTGTACATATTCGCATAACACAAGTACACTCAAAACCTTTCCTCCCTGACCAAAAAAAAAAAAAGTGCACTATTAACCTAGGAAAATATTGTAGGTTTTTTTAATAAGGGAAATGAAAATTGATTTGATATGCAAAGAAGTAATTAATGGCTACTATTCTATGGAATTACATACTTCCATATTTCACCTATTTAGTGGCTCAAATAATCCATCTATATAATCTTCTCTCTTGATTTTTGAACTGAAAAACACCAAATCTGAACAAGTAGCCATATGATTCCAGAGAGAATGTCATTGTATAGATCATTAATACCTTCCTACTAAAAAAGAGGGAGGTGGGGAGAGCTTAGACATTTCTTACATTTACATGTTTTCCAGGCTGTTGGATTAGGCAGGGTTTTTTTCCCCCGAATTGGTACGGCTTGGGTTAGATTTAAAATCAGTTCCCAGAGGAGGCTGATAAATGGATTAAAGTGGAACATAAATTCCCTATGTCACCCAGTCCCTTAAACCTTGATGTCAGTAACATGCCTAATCATTCCATTATTATAAATGTCAAATATGTTTTACATGTGTTAGAAAGAGTGAATGGGTATCAGAAGAAATGGAAGACTCAAGAAACTGTAATGCTATTAATAAACTTTCATGCAAAAATATCTAAAATATTACAGTGTTCACCCACTAGTATTTTGGATTCTTATTTTCTTACAATCCCCTACTATGAGAGACAGACCTGTGTATCCATTGCGCTACACATGCTTTGCTTTCCCCTAATGGTGCTACTTCTACGAGCTAGCACAAGGAACTGCAGAGTGTATAAAGGCAGAATACAAACTCGCAGTGTGAATTTTTTTCAGTAGTTAATTTGAGAAATTGTACACAGGAATCTTGCCTAGAAAATATGAGAATTTTTATTCTACTCAGCAAAATGAAATGCCTCAGCTGAAGCAGTGTTTGCACTGGATTTTAAGAAAGATGTTGCAAAATATAGAGAGCAAAAAAATGACAGCCTTTTCAGAAAAATGACTTACAAAAAAGGACTGAAAGAACTGGGCTTGCATAAACTACCAAACAAAAACAGGTGAGGTGGATCAGCACTACAATAATCCTGAAACAAGTAAAAATGCCAGCGATTTATCATTCTCCCCTTTCTTCAAAGTACACAAAGGAAAGTAAGCAATTTCACTTGCACTCTATAAGCTTGGAATTAAACAACAGAACCAAGATTTCCAAGATCAAGTGAGGGAAAATACTGGAACATGTTATCAATGGAGACTATGAAAACCTCATTACGGAAGTCTACAATAACAAATTAGAAATATTTTGGTATAACAATACTTCAATTATATTTGTGGAGTCTCCATCTCTGGAGATGTTCAAAACCCACCTGGACACTTTCCTGTGCAACCTGGTGTAGGGAACCTGCCTTGGCAGGGAGGTCGGACTGGATGATCTCCTGAGGTCCCTTCCAACCCCCACCATTCTGTGATTCTGTGATTCATACTATCAAATATCTGATCTGGTTGACTACACGATCTTTTGAAGCTAGCTACATTCTACATTTCTATGATTCTGTGGTAACAGTTATTCAAAGAATATTGCAATTCTTTAATGGTGAAAACACTTGGTATGCAATGAGAGGTAAGAATCCTTGGGCAATAAAACATTAAGCATAGGAAAACAGTGAAAGAAACCTCAGTTATTCAATATAACTCCCTAAGTATAAGGTGACAACAGAAATTCCACTACCGGGGTGGGGGGGAAATCACCCTCTCCAGAGCTTATCTGATCTAAAATAATCCAAAGTTCCCTAAAAATTGTTATATGCTCAAGAGTTCCAGACTACACATAATAAGGTCCTACTTCTCAGGTTGGCTAACCATACACAGCTCCCATCGAAGTCAAACAGCACTGGTGAGTCAGTGCAAGCTATACAAGCAAACCTTTGCGGTTTTATTTTCTTTGTGTGTGAGCAGAAGGAGGTGGACAGAAAAAAAACCCCTAAACTATCAGAGCAGCACACAACTGTATAAATTTAACTTCCAGTTGTTAGGCACCGGATAAATCAACAGGTCAGGGAGTTAATACTAACCTGTTATCTCTTTCACAATTCATGCTTAGGTAGAATTTGTTCCCTCGTCAGAGATTTTGTTGGAAAGCAATAAAGCACAATACCGGAGCTAGTTTTAGCCTTAGAAAGTATTTACCTCTCTATTTGAAATACTTCTGGCTATAAGAAAAGAGAAACAGACAAGCTACTTAGCTACTCTGAGCCTTTCCAAAAGGTTAATGAAAACAACTTAGGCAACTCAGCAGAGCCTTGCTGTCTCACAATAATGCTTGGGAAATACATAGAAAAGTTACAAAATTTTGCTAATTAGCAAAAATTAAAAATAAATACTGAAAACAATACAATCTATCTCAAAGTGTCCTTTTTATTTCATTAGAATAGTTGTATTTAAATGGGTTCATTTTGTTTGAATATATTTACACATTGCAATATTAACATTACAATGTCAAACACTGAGAAACTTGGAAATTATACTATCCATTTTGGTGTACAACCTTGACTGAGTCCTTCTGTTTACCTGTATTACAAAACAGTTCTTAATTTCTAATTTTTCCCTCTTTTGCCTTAATTGCATAGGAAATAGTGCACCTCTTCAGTATTTCTTTTTAACCTTTAATTTCAAAATTTGGCCTCACATATTCTTTACTGCAGGCTGTCCATGTCATACATACTGAGAATAGTTTTAGTAATTTCAATATACATTCTCTAATGAAGCTCATTACCATAGCACCTTATTGCATAAGCACTAGCTTGAAGATATATATTAGCAAATGTATTTCCAAAACACCTTCTCCTCCGTCATGTATATTTTTGCATTCTTTTGTGTATGTGTGCACATTTTTTTTTTCAATCATATAAATGTGCATGAGAAGAACTATGTCTGAAGGGTTTAGGCCAAATCTGCTCACTGATTTGGTCTCTCCAGTGTAACACACCTAGGACCTGATTCCTCAGAGTACTGTGCTCAGTGCTCTTTATGTTCAAGGTACAACTCCATTAAAGTCTGTTTCATGGATAGTGCTTAGCATTTAGTGCAATTATGCTCTCAAAAGCAAACTCTTAGCAGAACATATGCAGGATAACCATATTGCTTAATGGCTGCACCTAATTTAGATGTTTAATTTGTGAGGTTACTCCCCCAAGGCTCTGCTACCTTCAACAGAAAGAGGTAGCCCTGCTGTTTCTGGCTATGCATCCCTATTTCCTCCCGTGTGCTGGCACTTAAATTCATAAGACTGTTCAGTGAGTTGGACTGACAAGTTGATTTAGCTGAAAAATAATATTTTTAGGTTGGTTTTTTTTTTGGCATGTTAAGTTTTCAGCTGGATCAGCTGATCTGTCTGACCATGTATGCACACAATCAGCAGTAACAGTAATACAAGTGCACGGGTATTGCTCTGAAACCAGCCAGAGCAGACTGGGGTGATCTCTTTAGCCAGCAGCTTATGGCACCTATGTAATTAAATTAGATGGCTGGCACGGGATAATGTGCATGCTGTGTCAAAAAAAGACACATGGAAAGAAAACGCCATCAAATGACTTCTAAGCTTACACCAGAAGTCTGTACCAGAGGCAAGAAGAGGATCTATATTTCCTGGACAGCATTCAAATTATCTTTACACTTACATTTTCTTTCTATCATACCTGCTTCATTCACCCAGTACATATTCCAAATTCTGCAACAAACAAGGCAGAGATCTTACAGAAAACAATCTAATTCATCACACAACTCCAGGGTTTTCTCTCTACAGACAATGAATTTGAAATCCCTTGGGGAAAAAGAAGTATGCAGTAGTTAATGATATTTTAACACGCAGAAAAAGATGGCAAATTAAGTTTAAATAATTGAATTTGAAACCAGAAAGGTATTTTCATATAGGTTTTTACATCTGAGAGCTTAAAGAGGCAAATCCAACCTCCAGAAATTTCATCCAGTGCAACTACAGTGGAGTCAAGTGGCAAGGTGAGAACACTTAGGGCATGTTACTGTCTCAGTTATAGAAATTGATTTTTAAATAACTCATCATTTTCAAAAATCTTTTACAGCTTGTTACAGAAAATACATAAACATGCAGCTTGGAACCATAAAAGCAGCCCAAGTCCATTAAAATTGATGGACTTTCAATTGACCATAGATCAGGCCCCATGCATATAAAGCAGTTTTCAAAACATTGTACAAATGCAGGCTTCTGTTTTGGTTTTTTTTTTTTTTAATTACTTCAACAAGCAAATAAGTATTTTAAAGAAAGATATACTGGGTATACTAATAGTACAGAAAACTAAATTAATTTGCCTCAATGACTTCTGTGATTAGGAGGAACAAATCTGAAGACACAGAAGGAAAACAATGCCTTCCTGACTTTTTAAATCGGCACTCTGCTATCATTCTATTGCTGTCATGTTCTTCACACTGTTGTGGTATCAAGCAATACCATGGTTACTTTTAGGGAAAATAACAGAAACTTATGGTGATTTATCTTCTTGTGAATTGGCAAAACAGTTAAGGTTTAACAGTGATATATAGACCAACTATTATTTTCTATATTTGTTTGTTTAATATATACTGAAGATATAATGGTTTGCTTCACAATACAGTCACTTTCAGAAAGAACATTAAAACCTATGGATATAAATTAGATCATAAATTGAGGGTTCTCCTTGTTTATGAGGTAACAACTATATCCTGTGGAGGTGTTTATTAGACCTGTTACAGATACAGTTGCTACCAAGTTAAGTAGAAGCATGCTCAAGTTCTTCTGACGATACAAAAATATCAAATAAGAAGAGCTGAAGTTCACAACAAAAAAATCACACAAAATATGTCAAAAGACCGAAAAATACTTGTAGAAACATGCACTAAACTGAATGAAGTAGGAATATTACAAGCATTAGAAAACTGTAACAAGTACTCCAATCAGTTGCAAATGAGATTCTAGTCTTACTGTAGTTCCCAACACTAGCATCTACAAACAATAGACTGGAAAATATATGTGACTGCTGGCAGTCTTCGCATTCATTTTGTTACAGAAAGCAACCAGAGAGATTGTGTCTATGAAGAAATGGGATGGTAAAGTGAAAAGATAGCTGTCAGGTCATAAAAATCAAATCAAAATTTGCACTTTGTGCATGAACTGATTCCTCATAATATCATACTATAATTACGCATTCTCAAAAACCAGTGGTTTTAAGCTCTGTGGAGAGTAATGATCTGAACTTCACTGTAAATCACACTATGAAATCACCTGCTGAAGGTAATGGGAGACACTTACTAATATAATAGTTAAACTATCAACTAACACAAAATAAAAAATAGACTGAGGATCCATTACCTACTGTCTTACACCACCTGTGGCCAAGGCTACCTGCAAGGAATGACGGTCATTACCAGGAGTCCTTTGCCAGGTGTTTTGCTCCGTCTCCCTATTTTCCCCCTATAGCTTGCATGTCATTTATAATCATTCATTTTCCCCATAGTTTCTTTCTCTTTAGTCCTCTGTCCTTCTTGGAAGGAAACTTAGTTTATATAATAGATGGACTGGAACCCAACCCCAAGGCAAAAATCAAGAGCAGCTGCCACAGGCAGATACCAAGGAAACAGTATAAGAACAAAGCAAGCACATAGTTACTTCCTGAGAACGCTGCCCCAGCAACCAACCATTTGCAGCTCTGAGACTTCCTGAGCCAAAAGGAAATTTAAGTTTTTCATGCATTTTTTTTTCTTATATATTTCATCCAGTTGCTTATTGAATTTATGCAAACTTCTTCCATCTACAACATCTTACAATATAGATGTCCAGGCTTAATTACACATGGTCTGATGTTTGTTTTATATAGTAAAACTGCAATGGCAGTTTGCTGCGAAAAAAGTATGCAATGAGCTCTTTCTGCTAGGAACATCTCATTTTTTTTCTCATTGGATTTTTGAGCGTTTCATTGGACTAGCTCTGTATTAATTAATTTGGGCAAAGAGCGGCTTATACTTTCCACACAGAACTTTGCATTTATGTTTTGCATTTCACCATGCAAAATGCTTCTTTGCGATGAAAAGCAGAAGTTCACAGCTTTGAGGGCCTGTTACCTCCTTAGGACAGCACGATCTTAGCTCCTCTTGGTTTCAGTGAACCTTCATACTAGAAGGAATTTATTTAGGGGTTGGTTTTTTTTCAAATAATTTTGAAATCTACAAAACCTTGTTCCAGCAGGGGAGTTTACAAAACATATCCAATATATACATAACTACAAAAGTCTGATGTATGTATTCGGTCCACAGACTGATAACTTCATACTGAAGTTCTTCTAATCTATTTCCCTTCTTTGTGTTGTAGACTGAAGTGCCTACATTTGATTTATAAAAACAAAAACATGTACCAGTGAACAAGTGAAATGAACAGAAATGAAAGTTGTAGATAGTAACACTACTGGTTTTAGAAACACTTTCACTGGAAATTGTCCCACAACAAAGACAGCAAGATGTTGTTTGGGTTTTTTTAAAGAACCACTCTTGATTGTTTCTAAAGCAGCAGTAGTGGTGGTAGTGAAGGAACATTTAAATTTTACTTTTTAAAAATCTATTTCAAATGAAAAAGTCATAATTTTCATCTTTGGAAAGACAGGGGAAAATTACCATTTCTATGGCCCAAGCAAATGATATCCTTATGGGCCTTTAAAGTGGTTATCAGATTGAAAGGAACACCCCTTTCCCTCCCAAACACACATATCACCTGCTATTAAGGATACTACCTGATAGAGCTAAAGAAAATAAAGTATCTTTACACTACATAATACTCTCCTTTAAAATAACGCTCTTTTTTCAATTTCACATGTTATTTTTTGGTCTCTAAGGAATGGAATCTGTAATTTGGCGCAGCTTCACTGTATTTTCTTTCACTGTGGGGCAACTAATGAGTTTCAAACATTTATATTTAGGCCTTAGTACCAGAAATAGCTGTTCCCAGGAAGGCTCCTGATTCCAAACAAAACTTACTAAAATCCATGGAGGATCAAGCGATGGAGGGTTCACTGGGCATTGTCAATCAATTAGAAACCAGCCTCACAAAAATTCCTAAATGACTGACCCCACTGACATACGCATACTACTCGCTTTTCCTTGAAGCTCCAGATCTTGTACTCTTGCAAGAAACTTTGTAAAGTTTCTGGCCAAGATGCAGAATGACGTTTAAAATGTGATCCTAAAGCTTTCAAGGGAGAAAGCAAGCGAACAGAACCTGAAATTAATAAATATAAAAACTTATATTCTTAAGATTTAAAGCAAATCTCATGGATTAAATGCCCGAAACCTCAAGGTTAGGACTCCAGTAGCCTGTCTGTAGTTCATGAATGTGGTTAAACTGGAATGTTTATATTTCTTGGTCAAATACATGGTTAATCCTCTTCATAACCTCTGGTTTTTTATATGTTGTTTATAAAAGGGCATACCTGTCTTCCAAGTTATTCAGTAAATTATTAAAAATGCCCAGCACAGAAACTAAGGCTTGCAACATACGTACTGATATTTAAGAACATCATTTGCTTAAGTTTGAGACCTAACAAACTTTGAAGTAAATCCAAGCACCAACTGGGATGGTTTTCTTCTAAAATTTACCTGGAGCCATGCAAGGCTGCAGGTCTGTAACACTTAGGCCCTGTCAGGACCCGCAGCCCCGCTACTTCAGCATTTATTTTTCTTTAAAATCGGAAGAAACGGTCATTTCAAAGTGACTTTCAGAAAGGGCCTTGAAAATCATACATCCCAGCCG
>NW_010305823.1:0-6685 GCF_000700745.2 Antrostomus carolinensis
AACCCAAACCATTCTATGATTCTATGTCCTAACGGAGACCAGAGACGCTGTAGGTGTACAAGACACAATAAAAAGTGGGAAAGTCATGTACGCTGGGTAAATGCAATGACCAAACACAATGCTGAGGGTCAATTTTTTTTAGATACCTGTGAGTACCTACTTCTTGGAGATGTAGTCAGTGGAGAAGGAAGTCCTGGTGCAGACCAGGTTCACTATGGGATTATCAAAGAGACACTCTGATGAGAAGCTGTAACGTACTGAGATTCAGTATTGTCCTAGGAACAAGAAAGCCAAAAATATCACCAAGTGCAGTTTTGGTTTTAAAAAGGAGCCCTATGAAAAATGAGGCAACTTGTGAAAAGGAAATCAGTAAAAGCCACGACTGGGTGAAATATTTGCAAGCAGCAGAGATATTGTTTAAAGACATCACATTAGATGGCTCAGAGAAAATACATATAGAGTGTATCAAAAAAGACTTTAAAAAGACCAGAAGAAAGCTACTGTAATTAAAGATCAGAGCGAAGGAAGCTATTACAAGTCAGAAGACTCCATGTTCAAACAAGGGAAAAATAGAGAACATACATTCTATTAAAAAGGTAGACTAAAAGATTTGAAGAACAACTTTCTAAGAGCACGAACAAATTATCAATCCTTTTCCAAACACGACTGGATTAAGAAGCCTGCCAGGCAGTACAAAGGGCCAAGAGAGGAGCAGGGTGTAAAATGAATAACATCAGGCTGTAGACTATGCATCAAAGAACATCAAGGAACTCGAATCTGAACTGTTTGTACAGAGGAAATTGCTGGTAATTATAACAGAGAACAGAAACCTGAAGTGCATGAAGCTGGGGAAGAGTCCACATGGGTTTTGCAGGCTGAAGTCTTGCTTCACAAAACTGCTAATGCTCTTCACCACCACCATAAGTACATTATTCTGGTTGCATTGCGTATGGACCTTCCACATGTCTTGTTGGAACTGGATGAGCTTTAAGGTCCCTTCCAACCCAAACCACTCTAGGATTCTATGATTCTATGAATTGAGTTCATTTAGCATTAAGATGAAAAGGCTGAGTGGAGATTTTATTGCCACCTTCAACTATCTTAAGTAGGTGCTGAGAAGGTGCTGAGTAAAGCTCTTCTTCAAGGTGCACAGAGAAAGGACAAGATTCAAATGCACACAAGCTGCAACAAGGGAGGTTCTGGTGAGATGTATGGCAAAAAATCTCCAATGAGGGACAGTGACCCAGAGAGGCAGAAGAACTGCCATCCTTGAAGATATCAAAAACCTAAGTGCACAAGACCCTGAGCAATCTAGGCTAAGCTGGCCCTACTATGAGTGTAGGAATTGAATGGAGATATCCAAAGGTCCCTTACAACCAAAACCACTTATAATTCTAGGATTGCTTTGCACATCTGTGGATCATGGTGCCCCTACACCTTGAAAAACGTGTGCTGAGTGGTTCCCCTTTCTTCCCTCTCAAAAAGGACACTGTGAAGCTGTGAAAGTGTCAATGAAAGGAGTAAGGATGATGTATGGAACAACATCAACGTGAGAAGAGATGGATTTGATTGAAATGGATAGCTGAGCCTGGAGAAGAATGTGAGATGACTTCAGATAGACAAGTGCTGTAAGGAGATTAGCAGAGAATGATTACAATTTCATAGTAGAAGACCAAGACAGCATCTGAGGTTATGTCTGAGCTGAAGGTTGACCACAAGCCAAGAGGAGGTTCTGGGGAAGTGTCATGGTATGTTTGCCTTATTCTCAAACTTTTCTACAAATGTTTGTGACTGGCTTCATCAGAAAGAGAAGATTCTTCAGTGGAGTCTATGCTGTCCTGTAAGGCTGGACTCATGGTCCAGCAAGCCTGAAGAAGACCCAGACATAAAAATACCTTTGAAAGGCTTGGCCCAGCCTAGAATTTTGTATAAATTGGTATATCATAGAATCACAGAATCCTAGAATGGTTTGGGTTGGAAGGGACCTTAAAGATCATCCAGTTCCAACCCCCCTGCCATCAGCAGGGACACCTTCCACTAGACCACGTTGCTCAAAGCCTCATCCAACCTGGCCTTCAACACTTCCAGGGAGGGGGCATCCACAACTTCCTTGGGCAACCTGTTCCAGTGTCTCACCACCCTCACACCAAACAATTTCTTCCTAATATCCAATCTAAACCTCCCCTCTTCCAGTTTAGAGCCATTTCCCCTTGTTCTATCATTAACTGCCTTTGTAAAAAGTCCCTCCCCAGCCTTCCTGGAGCCCCTTCAGGTACTGGGAGGCCGCTATAAGATCACCCCAGAGCCTTCTCTTCTCCAGGCTGAACAGCCCCAACTCTCTCAGCCTGTCCTCACAGCAGAGCTGCTCCAGCCCTCGCATCATCCTGTTGGCCCTTCTCTGGACTTGTTCTAACTGCTCCATGTCTTTCTTATGTTGAGGGCTCCAGAATTGGACACAGCACTCCAGGTGGGGCCTTACAAGAGCAGAGTACAGGGGGAAACTGCTAGCTCAATCCTTTCTGTGGCCTCAAATGCTGCTTGCGTGTGTTAGCACATATCCTGCCCGCTGACATGTTTCTGTAGGTGAAGTTAAGATTAGTAAAAGCGTTCAAGATGGAAGCTCACGGCAGATAAAGGGAAAAGCTGCTGTCAGGGTCCCTATGCCTTGTAACTCCGAAACCTTCTCCCTTCCCCATCTGCCTCTTTAGCTGGCAGAGCACTCTGCAACGTCTGTATTTTCATCCGGCACGTTGTGAAGGGCAGAGGGAGGAGGAGAAGGAGAAGAAATGGTGGGTTTTGCAGTGGTTATTATTCTCTCCAGTGGCAAGCTGTATTTGTCTTTGGGGAAAGGTGACTGTCGTGTGCTTTCATGACACCAAGTTAGATCTTGGAATGTTTCAAATAATAGGAGAAATGCATTTCCCATTGACTTCTTTGGGAGCAGCTTGCACATTTCTGCAAGCAGATGGCATGATGTATATTAAATTATCACTTATGTCGAGGGGCTTATTTTAAGGATGGAAGTGTCGTCTCTTGGTATTTGTGCCAGAACTGCTCATCCCCAAACCATGATTTTTGTAGCCTTCCAGTTATCCTGGAAAATATTTGAAGGAATATACCCCTTCCCAAAGACAGGGAAAAACTGTATAATCTTGTCCTTCTTTTGCATCTTTTAATGAAAAAGGAAAGCAATTTTTAAAATCCTCTTTATAAAAGAAGAGTCCAAATTGGCATTAATGGAACCAAAGGCAAATTTTCCCCAGACTTCATTGTAAATCTCCTCCACTTGGGTGAAGGTTCACATTGACGAATGGTGACAACATGAATAAGTAGTGCAAACATGACGAGTAAAGACCGAGAAGTCTAAAGCAAATGCTGAGTCATCAACAATATTTATAACCTTCCACACTCAGAATAGAAAATACCAAGGGACTGCAATTATAGAGATATGACAAATGTTGAATTTTTAATGACTCCAGCTGTAGGACACTTCATCGTCCAAGAATATCACTGCTGAAAGTCAGAGCCTTTGTTTAATCCGTGTACATTGGTTTTAAGTTATGCTTTGTCCACTTTGCCCATAAAAAGTATTGCTATTGACTGCCTAAAAAGTTATGCCCAGTTTTGTAGCTATCATAGAATCATAGAATCATATCCATATCCCATTTTTCCCTGTTTTACTCCTGGTCTTCTGATAGAGCACTCTTCTGTGGCACTTGCAACTCTCTTTTACGCTCATTTTGGTGCTTAGACCATCTGGAAAATATTTGAAGGAATATACCCCTTCCCAAAGACAGGGAAAAACTGTATAATCTTGTCCTTCTTTTGCATCTTTTATTGAAAAAGGAAAGCAATTTTTAAAATCCTCTTTATAAAAGAAGAGTCCAAATTGGCATTAATGGAACCAAAGGCAAATTTTCCCCAGACTTCATTGTAAATCTCCTCCACTTGGGTGAAGGTTCACATTGACGAATGGTGACAACATGAATAAGTAGTGCAAACATGACGAGTAAAGACCGAGAAGTCTAAAGCAAATGCTGAGTCATCAACAATATTTATAACCTTCCACACTCAGAATAGAAAATACCAAGGGACTGCAATTATAGAGATATGACAAATGTTGAATTTTTAATGACTCCAGCTGTAGGACACTTCATCGTCCAAGAATATCACTGCTGAAAGTCAGAGCCTTTGTTTAATCCATGTACCTTGGTTTTAAGTTATGTTTTGTCCACTTTGTCCATAAAAAGTATTGCTATTGACTGCCTAAAAAGTTATGCCCAGTTTTGTAGCTATCCATATCCCATTTTTCCCTGTTTTACTCCTGGTTTTCTGATAGAGCACTCTTCTGTGTCACTTGCAACTCTCTTTTACGCTCATTTTGGTGCTTAGACCATACAATTGCCAACACACACTCTTCTGTGGATGATCTGTACTTTAATCCTCTTCACACCATTGTTTTGAAGCTAGCCTAGTAATTCTACCCCATCACCGGGAAAAACTGTCTTCAATAAAGAGCACCTGCACTGGGCTCATGATGGCTTTGGGATCTTCTGTCTCATTTGGAATGTAAGTTCCTGGGGGATAGAAGAGGTGACAAAATCCCACTGATTCTCCTGGGACTGAAATATCTAGATACCAACAGAACTTTAAGTATCTCTGATGATCCCAGTTCAGGAAGGACAGGGAACTGCTGGAGAGAGTCCAGCACAGAGCCACCAAGATGATGAAGGGAGTGGAGCATCTCCCTGATGAGGAAAGGCTGAGGGAGCTGGGGCTCTTTAGCTTGGAGAAGAGGAGACTGAGGGGAGACCTCATTAATGTTTATAAATATGTAAAGGGTGAATGTCATGAGGATGGAGCCAGGCTCTTCTCAGTGGTGCCCAACGATAGGACAAGGGGCAATGGGTCTGAGCTGGAACACAGGAGGTTCCGCTTAAACTTGAGAAAAAACTACTTTACAGTGAGGGTGACAGAGCCCTGGGACAGGCTGCCCAGGGAGGGTGTGGAGTCTCCTTCTCTGGAGACATTCAAGACCCGCCTGGACACCTTCCTGTGTGATCTCATTTAGGTTCCTGCTCCGGCAGGGGGATTGGACTAGATGATCTTTCGCGGGCCCTTCCAATCCCCAACATTCTGTGATTCTGTGATTCTGTGATCTGTACTTTAATCCTCTTCACACCACTGTTTTGAAGCTAGCCTAGTAATTCTACCCCATCACCGTGAAAAACTGTCTTCAATAAACAGCACCTGCACTGGGCTCATGATGGCTTTGGGATCTTCTGTCTCATTTGGAAGGTAAGTTCCTGGGGGATAGAAGAGGCGACAAAATCCCACTGATTCTCCTGGGACTGAAATATCTAGATACCAACAGAACTTTAAGTATCTCTGATGATCTGGACTTGTATGTACTGCATAGCAACATCCTGCACAGCGGTGACAATAAAGAATGGAATCAAAAGTCAGTACATCCCGTGGATGATAAAGAAGATAATTTAATCAGCAGTCAGATGTATTTTACATATGCTGTTAATTTATATTCTTCCAAACAGAATATTACCTGGCATTTAATTTCCCTCAAGAATCCAGGTGCTGTCACGAAATGTCCTGATATTTTTGTTTAAAACTGAGGAGCATTTCAGATGTCTCTTAATCCACCTTTTATTATGATTTCTCCAATGAAACTATCTCAAATATACAACCTTTCCATTTCCATCAGCACCTGAGTGCATTTTGCCAAGCAATGACAGGCTGTGCTGCGTATCTATTCCCAGAAGAGCTTTCTGCGTTGCAATTGAATAATCACTGTTATTGCTGGATGCCAGAGCAAAAATAAGATATCTGTGGTCAAAACCCTAAACGTTTCTCATCACCTTTAATGAAATACCAGTTTTATTTTATTTTCGTATGCTTTTCTTATGCAGGGAGATGAGGAAAGAGCTGATATTTCATAAAGCTGATCATCTTGGAGCACATTAATTGCCCGGTTTGTAGGATCTGCCTGCTGCAGTGGAGGAAGGAGCCCACAAGAGGGCTGAGGGAAGCAGCCTGCATCCCTGGTCCAGCATCCCTGAGAAGATGCTGGGCAGGAAAAAGCAGGGCCCTGGAGGGAAAGCTCATCTGTTCAATCACATTCACCTCCTTAAAACATCTCATCTAGGGCAAGCAAATAAACAAGCCATCCAAATAACATCAGCTGGTATTACTGTGGATAGTATCATACATGTATTTTTAATTTTTTTTGCCTGTGTATTTCTTATAAACTTTATTAATGACAGGGAACGTTGCTGTACAATAATATATGATAGCATTTAAAGCTTATGAAGCTCCCTTTCAGTTTATAGTACCGGCACAGCAGGCTCTGCTGAGCACCACATGAGCACATTTCTAAAGAGCTTATTACAGCATATAGCACAAGAGTTGGGTTTTTTTTTTCACCCTGTATGGGAAACCAGCACTATTAAATATGATGATTTCCTTTAGTAGGGCAGCGTAAACAACTCTGTCATTTGTTTTTATAAAGGCATCAGTGCCACTGCATACAAACCAGCGCCGAATGTCAAAGCCAAGGAATCTACCAGACACTGTGCAATACATTTAAAATCACCGTCGGAGCATGTTTATGTTGCATAATTTTCCACCAAAAAAACTTAATTGATTCCATTAGCTTTTTTTTTTTATATAT
>NW_010305824.1:0-21356 GCF_000700745.2 Antrostomus carolinensis
GGCCTAAAGGCAGCTCCGCCACCCTGCCAGGCAGCACCGGGGTGGATGGGCCTGGCTCTCAAACAGGCCTGGAAAACAGCCAGTAACTCTCCTTGAGTAGGAAAGTTGTCGTTAGGTGAAGGCTTAGGAATATTAGCAAGGAGTCAATATTGAGAGAGATTGAGCTCTTGCAAAGCCAGAGTGAGAAATAAGAGCCGTTATTTATTAGTAGACAGGAACACGGGGTATTTGCCATCCATCTCACTTGCACTTTTTGTCAGACGAGGCATTCTCATGGTAAGCCTTTTCATTGATACCATACTTTCAAATCAATGGTGCATCTTGTGATGTTTGAATACACTGGTGACAACCAAACATGAAAAAACAGACAGCCAGATCCATCTGAACCTTGATGATTCCTGTGTCCTAAATCTACTTTTGAAGAATCTGGCTGCAAGATCTATAAGTTTGTATTCACATGAGGTTGGAGTGTAGGTGATGGATTGAAGTCAGAAGGATTAACATATTTATTTTACCTCTCTTACAATCTGGTGTAGATATGCTAAGAAGATGTACAGGGAAATAATAACACATTTGAAGAATATGTCTTGATAATAAATACATTGAAATTAATAAAATGCCTTACCTTCAAAATCAACTCATCATAGTAAGACTTGTGGATCACATAATTTCTTTGGTGAATATCTCTACCTCAGCCCCCACCACAAAGGAAGGGTTTTGAGGCCACTGGGCAGGGGAGACCCTCTGAGAAATTTAAGTTCAGGCTCTGCCTTGGCTCCAGCAGGGCCTTCACCCTCCGTTTCAACTGCCTGCCTCTCCTCCAGGCCTGCCACTGTCACCCCTGCCTCCTTCAGCACTTTTCTCCATGCCTCTCTTCCCGGCAGCAAATACTCATGTGACTTTTAATACCATCCATGACTGAAGAAGAAATAAGTGAGAAGTACTGTAGAAAAGTACTTCAAGAGCAGTTTTACCTGATTGGAATTGGCTTCAATAGGTGGAGTTACGTGGCATGTATGTGAAAATGTTGCTAGAGATCTGCAGCTATTCTGGCTGCAGTTTTCCTGCTACAGACTTATTTTATGATGCACATAAAACAGCATCTTAAATTAAATCCTTTACTTACAGTGCAATATTCAAAGTTATTGTCTGGTGCTGGGCTTTGTTAATAAAAACACTATTTATATTATTTAATAATGGTCCACTCTGTTTATGCATTCTTACCCTTCAGATCCAGAAAATAAACTGGAATATAGAGGGGTTTTTTCTATCCTAGCATATTTTTTTCTTCTTCTGTTAACATGGACACTTAGTCTGTCACCTCCACTCTTTCTCTGTTTCTGTTTGTGAATCCACCAAAGATTAAGCCACAGTGTAAACTTCTCAGAAACAATAATTCAGCTCCAGAATTACCTGGGGATTATGTACCAGAAGAACTTCTGGGTCTCAGCTTGCAAAGAATCAAGACATGGGGAACTGCTGCAAAATACTAAACGCTACAGAAGGGTCTGTCTTTTCTCCTTTTAATGGGGTTAAAAAATAACAATAAAGAGTACAAGTTCAAAAGCAGATTTAGAAGACGGAATGCCTCTGTTTTCTGACTCTTTTATACATCTCTTGTAGAAGAAAATCAGAGGCAAATCAGAAGTTAAGATCCTTCCTTAATATGACAACAGGTCTTACATGTTTTCCCATGCATGGTTTTCAGTGCGAGCACATTGTTAGACGTGGCTGCGCAATGGGTACGCCTGACACGGGGATGTGCATGGGTTGAGGGACAACTGGGTCAGTCCATATCAGCAGCATGTCGAGAGGCAGTGAATGAAGACAGGGCACAGCCACAAGTACACTGTGGCTCACAGAGGGAGCACAGCAGCATCACTGAGGCTGGAGGGGACCCCAGGAGGGCCAGAGTTCAATTTCCAATTCAAAGCGGGGTCAAAGCTGTATTCAGGCCAGGGCACTCAAGGGCTTTGTCCTGTGGGGTCATTAAAACCTCCGCGGATGGAGATTTCACAGTCTCCACAGGGCAGCCCGGCTCAGTGCTTGCCTGTCCAGCTTCCGTCTGCTCATTTTGTGTTATAGTAATGGTAAAGTTAGTACATAAACATTGAGTGGGTGGATTAATGGTAATTAGGCATGAACATGTTTTTTAATGTAGTCTTGTTGTTGTTTGAACACATTGAGAACCTTAATAATGTATTAATCTGTTTTGTTGCATTTAGTATCATTCCTGGTCTAATACTTTTATTTCATCCAGACTGATGTCATATTAAACATAATGTATTAAACAACACCTGTGCTGTTGATCAGCAGTATCTGGCAACCTTCTCCAAGATCTGATTCATTTCATTTTAACACTTCATAGCACAGTTCAGGAATGAAATCTTTGATCTCTTTGCAGTCTATAGAAATCCTCTCACTGCTTTTGGTGACATCATGATGTCATTCCAGAAATGTCTTCAATATATTCGTCATTGCTTGCCAAAGGATAACATTTGCTTAATCTGAGGTCAACATTTGTCCTGTGTGTTTGTAGATCTTAATGTTTTTCACACTGTGAATTCAGTATCATTGTTATCACATTTTGGAGATGGCTTGACATTTTTCGAAACTGTTTGCTATTAAATATTAAGCAAGCTCTTTCTATACCTAAGAAGTAGCAGAGTACATTCAGTTTCGTAATAGCGTTTTGCACTGCTTATTTATTATGCAGGTAGTTTATTCAGTCCCACCAATTCTGAACTTGCAAATGTCTTGCGATGAAACAGTATCACAACCTTCTTTGCAATTTCTTGGTGTTAGTAAGACTGGCAGAAAAAGCAACCAAGTGCTGCATTATTTGTCATGTTAATGGGAAAATTCTAGATCTCGCTCAGTGAAATATCTCATGCATCCCACGCTGCTAAGTCAGTTAATATTGCAAAATGCAAAGGTGTAAAGTTAAGAGTATGTTTTAATTTCTGTTTAAGGAAATACCTGGCCTTTTGGTGCTGCTGTTTATCTTCTGAAATACAAAACTGTTCATACAGCAGGTTCTAGTCATCATTTACTTGACTGTGAATGAGTTCCATATATAATTTTAGGCCCACATTTTATATTGTAAATCAAAGGTAAAATTGCAGTCCACACCATTGTTGAAGATTTACAGCATTATTCAAATGTTGCCACAGACTGGAAAGGTAGATCTTAGTTGAATATCTTCAAGTTTGTTCAACTACAGTGTATTTCTCTACCTAGAGACATTATTATAAAAATGTACAATGCATGTTGAATATTCAAGTAGAGAAAAGCCAATAACACATAATGGCATTCTCATAAATAGCTATAGCCTAGAATTTTATGTGCTTTTCATATTTTGGACCCAATTCTGTTCTGCTGAACACAGAAATGCCCTAGACTGTTAACTTACATGGGAACAGGACAAAAATTGTATCTCGTCTTTGTGGTTTAAAGTAGCTTTTAAAGAACCAAATGATTCCCGACACAATTTCAAATGTCCTAAAAGCTATTAGTCCTTTGATAAAGGATAAAGTTATGAAAGAAATGGATTTTTGAATACTGTTTTCAAGAATTGGTTCTTTCAATTCATAGACATTCATGAGGGATGTAATGAAACAATTCAATATACAAAATACGGAGTATGCGTGTTGGTTGTTGTTGCTGGTGGTGCATTTCTAAGCATCGATGTCTACTGAAGTGCCTGCTTTTGGGCACTATCCTTCAGGAAAGATGTCCAGAAGAGAGAACCTGTAATGACTAATGTCCAGAATACAGACAGATTGACACAAGAGAACAGGTTGAAAAACTGAGGTGGTTTAGCCTAAGGAAGACAAGATTGATCCACATGTTCAGTAATAGTCTTCAAATACATTAAAAGCTATTGCAGAGAGAAAGAAAATAATCTGCTCTCACTTAATTTGAATAGGACAGGAAGTAATGGGTGTAGATGGAGCAAGAACTGATTTAGAGTAGATATGAAGAACTTTTTAAGTGTAAGGATAATTAACAAAAACAGTTGCCTGGACGCACAATCCATGGAGTCCCAGTCACTGACCTTTAAGAACAGGTTAGACATCTGTTGGGAGTTATAAATTTAGCTGATCCTGCCTTGTGATGCGACCTCTGAAGTCCTTTCCAGTCCTATGAGTCTATCATTGCATAAATTCCGGCATGCACAAAGATTAAACTGATCATCCATAGTGGAAATGTCCATTCCTTAACGTCTGAGCTACAGTACATTAAAATCAGGGGGAATTTTTCCAGTGACTTTAGTAAGCACTGGATCAGGCCCTAATTGAGTGTGTAATTTGGAGCTGTGTATGGAATTTGGTCCGCAATTCTGCTAATGGTATTTGCAAATGAGAAGAATCCAACTGCTTTTCCCAGGGCACGTTAGTTTGCAATGGTTACAAGAGAAAGTAAACACACACTGAAGAAGCAGCGCTAGATTTTCCTTACAAAATTGAGTAGAATTGACTGAAGACAGACACAAGGAGAAGATCTCTGGGGGAAAATTAGCGAGTTTTCTCAAGGAAGAAAACATTTTAGACAGCTTTTTTTACATCGATTAAGCAGGGCCAGACAGAAAGAGACAGCAAAAACTATGTTAACAACACTTCAAAAATAAATAGGTATCATGAACGTGAGAATGAAATGTTTGCCTCTGCTGAAAGATTGAATTAGCTGAGCGCCTGAAAATGGGCAGAGCAAAAGAGGGGGAGACACGGAGAAATTCAGGCTGTCGGTGGATTCAGTCGGTTGCATAGTGACTGACGAGGAAAGATCCATTCCCCTGTAGTCTGCTACCAAATAACATAAAGGTTTTCCTCCACCCTGAATGATCAATTAAATCACAAGCACTTATGCCAGCTAAAGCTCTGCCTCTGCAATTGCACATGTTTATGTGATCCAGAGGAATTCTGATATGCGTAAAGTCAAGAGTCTGCAGATTTGCAGAATCGCAGCTCCTGTGGGCATCCACAGCTGCTCTGCTTTCATGGGTTGTGCACATCTCCTAGAAATTCTTTCTCTGTTACCCTTGTGTTGTGACAGGAAATAGGCGAGCGCTCAAAATGCTTCTCTAACAGATGCAGGGAGCTAAGGTTACTAATATGTGGCTAATACACACATGAAAGATCTTTGCTCTTGATTAATTCATTACCTCTAGGAGTGAACACACAGGGTTTCTAGAACCATCTCCCTGCTCCAGTTTGTTTGTTGCAGATGTGTTCTGTGTCTGCACACAAGCTTGAACACTACCTGAGAGATCATTTATGAAATATTTATTTACTTTGCATTCAGGGAAGAAAAAAAGAAAAAATGTCTGCATAATATTATTGATGGAATCTTTGACTGCCAAATACTGAATTATTTATAGCTTAATTGTACAAATGATACCCATGAGGACCCGTTAGAGTGCAATATGCAATTGATACACTGCACAAAAACAGGGGCACATCTTTCAGACTTTGTTCTGCTACTTCGGTGGGTCACCTTAAAACAGGTATGAACACTTTGCACAGACAAAGCTGGAATACCCAACAGCATTTTTTAGGGGTAAAAGGGTAAAAAAGGCCTGTGGAAAGCCCCATGTAGCAAAAGATGCTCTGACCTGAATTACCCCATGTGGGACCTTTCCACTCCCAACCCATATGCACCCATTGGCCAGCGATCTGTCATGCTGTGCACAATTCCCTGATGCCCCCCTTCACTGTGGGCAACCCGGTCCCTTCTGTGCTTCTAACGCAGATCCCACCTGCGTTATGGGCACTGCACCCCGGTGCATGGCTCTCCATGTACAACCATGAATATTCACCATGTTCCTCCCCTAACACCAAGCACTAACAGGGAAGGTTAGGATGGTGCACCCACTCACTTGCTACTTTGGTCCTGTGCCTACGTACCTGTTGCAGAGAAATACATAAATAGATGTTCCAGTGTTAAATTCACAAAGTTCAATGCTTGTAAATATTTTGTGAGCGTGCCTCTTAATACAGACTTTAACTATGCAATCACTACTTTAATTCTAGTGGTTTCCCGGCTCCAGTTCTGCTTTTCAGAGAGAAACACACTATAGTGCATTGAGACTCTTCTGCTCTCACTCCATCACCCCTAAACTACTTCTGTCCTGTTTTGATGGTTTTTTTTTCCCCTCCCTCTTTCCTAAGCCACACTGCTCCTGCCCCTTTCTTCCCGCTGGCTAGCAGACAGACAGGCCAGCAAACTGCTTCTCCTTTTACCTTCAAATGAGGTATGTTTTTTTTTCCTCCTCTTTTGTCCTTAATATGAGAAAAAGCAATTCAATTTAAATTAATAGCAGAGTCAGCCACTGCAACCCTGGAATGTGATTTTTTTCCTATGCCTGGCCATTCCTTGCATTTTTCCCTTCCTTGAGTAAGACAAATAATAGAAAATGGGAAAACGGGAATCTATAGTGGATCAGAGAGTAGTTTCTGTTCATTCGTCACCCTCCCTCTCTGGGCCAGCACCTGAGGCTTCAGAAAGTCCCACCACAGACTTTCCCACTTTTGATAGGTGGGACTCACAGTCACATTGTGACTCATCCTATTTTTAAATACTGGCTTATGCTTTAAGATCTGAAGCACCATGTTAAATACCCTTATGTTGTTTTATTCTCTTCCTTCTTTCCTTTCCAGTAATTTTGGTGTCATTTGCAAAGTATGAGCAAAGAGTTCATGTTTTCTTCCAGATCACTGATAAAGACATTG
The DNA here is from genome assembly GCF_000700745.2 of Antrostomus carolinensis. Taxonomy (NCBI): domain Eukaryota; kingdom Metazoa; phylum Chordata; class Aves; order Caprimulgiformes; family Caprimulgidae; genus Antrostomus; species Antrostomus carolinensis. The sequence goes on from NW_010305824.1 coordinate 6,732, forward strand.
AACTGCGTTGGCTCCTTTGAAGCTGTTAAATAACCCATTAGGAGAGAGTAGAAACATGCTGATGTAGCTGCTAATTGGTTCACAGAGCATTTGATGCTGGTAAATTGATTTTGTATAGTACTGGGGTTTTTAACCAGATTGTCATGCAGGGCTACAGCAAATGATTTAAAGTAATCCATGTGTTTTAAGTCAATACATCTACCTCAAGCAATTGCATTTTAGTATCATTTTGTTGCTTGAATGCACCTATTTTCCATTAAAAATATATTGATTAACATTACATAAGCTACTACCTGTGAATTAATTTCTATTTGTTTCCCATATCCCTCTTTATTAGTATTTTGCCCAGGGTCTATGTAATGCTTGTAATTATCCGAACTCATTACATTTATTCTTTACAGTGTGCCACATTCACTTCTCAGCAGTCATCTGAAATTTCCCCTGTGCACCAATATTTGTTCAGAATTAATATGAATGGCTCCAAGAGTATCTCCACCAATTTTTGTCATACTCTTGGGAGCATTCAACCCTGAAGATTTAAGTGTGTTTTGCTTTCACTGATGAACATTCTCTCACACATACAGTGAAAGGGAAAGAATTTCATATCACTTCATTATTATAATAGAAAAAAATCAGCTTTTCAAAGTAGCTTAGTAAAAACTGTGGTTTCTTATCCAGAAACTAGCCCCCAGGTGAACTCAGTTTCACTCACATCAAAGGCAAAAAAGAAATAGTTGCATTTTGCTCTTGTTAGCTAATTCAGAGACAATACGATTGTGACAGAAACAGCTGAGCTGGATTTTGGCTTATGCATCAATACCAAAACTTTTAACCAAGTTAAAATATTGGATGTTCAATCCTAGGGATGGCTAAGCCAAAAAGATCACTCTTTAGGCAATTTTCACGTTCTAAGTTGCGTTTCCAAGTCTAGCATGTAATCTTCAACAAATCTTAGGAGACTTGATCTGGATGGCTTTGATGGACAGCAAAGCAAGGAACTGCATCATTACATTTTTACTAAGTCACATTTTAAATCTGAGAATTAGGCTCTGCCTTAAGAACTGTCAAGCATTCAGGAAAACTTGTGTATTCCAGTGACATCATGCATGATATCTCTTCACAGTTTTTTCCTTTATATTTATTGAAAAGTGAAATGAGGTTTTAAATCTTATGTTTGTCTCTTAAGAGGGTGAACTGGATAGAGGTTTCCAGATGACTCATTTGGGCCACTGACTCAAGTGTAACAAATTTCAGTAACAACTCGTTATAAAAGACTGGACAGGATGAGAGGGCTTCTGGCTGCATTATGACTGACCCGACGTTCAATTGTTTCAGCTTGGATAATATAGACGGATTAATTCTTAAACACAAGAAGTAGTAATTCACTTGATAGGATGACCATAGCAACATCTATCAATTATCTGACTACTTTTCTAGAAACTACAACAGTAGAGTTTACCCAAGATGAGCTTATTTTCAGTTTTCACTCTTTGTTGCATTTGTGTGAGTTGAGTAGCTAATAAAACTCAACACTTTCCTTCATTGTGTCATCAGCAGTTACCAGATGACATCATAAGGAAATCCAGTATTTACAGTTGCCTTTAACCTTCCAGGAACTTAGAAATGCACAAAAACACCCATGAAGCCTACTCTTGTATGAGGCAACACAGAGGCCAGCTCTGATGAAAGTGATGGGAGTTGCCATGGAGGACTGACAGTGTGGTAATTCAACGTACACAGAGGCAACCTCAAGCCTCAAGGCCTCAAAGCCCTGACCCAAAACTGGTCCTACTCGATGGCCTTATAGAAGGACGGCAGTTGAAGAGAGGATGGATGCCAAAATTGAAGGCATTTACCCTGATGGGAGAAGGGAGACAATTTATACTTTGTCATAATCAGTCAAAACGTCACGCTCCATAACCCAGCGCTGAGTATGAAAGACGTAGGTTAAATGACAACTGGAACACTATAGTGACGGTTCTCTTTAAAATTGCAGATGACTGTGAAATGTGAGAGAATCTTTGTATCACCTCATCACACACTTTCTATGACATGGTTGTATATAAAATCAGATAGACCACCTAGCTTGAAACATGACTTGCTTACATTTCCAGCACGACCTGAAGGTACCAAAAGAAAATAACAAGTTTTCTTGCCTGTGGCTGGCTTGTTTAAAATTCCCACTGGAATTATCTAATATCCAGGATTTAGTTAGGCCTTCAAGTTCCTGCTAATTAGAAGGAAGTGCTGTCTGAAAATGGCAGGGAACACATCTTTCCTCAAATGTCTCAGGAAACTGGGACCTCTTAGGGGAATTCTGGCATCATTTCACCAAAAAAAGCTAGCTTTCTTCAAAAGCAGACCTGTCAGAAGGCAGCCTCAATAACTTCAGGCTCTCCTGCATTACCAGAGACATGGGCTGAGTCATCTTGCCAAATAGTGAAGCACTTTCCCAGAGCTTTGAAACCCGTAGCTCCCAGACATCCTCACTCCGTGCCACCGATGTGATGCAAAACAAGCTTCTCAGATGGAGGCTCTCCTAACCTGGTAGTTGCTTCAGGCCCTGTAATTTTTTAAACTATGTCTACCACACAAGGAGGGCTGCAATTCTCTGCCGTGGTACGCATCTTTCACTGGCGTGTGATTCGCAGTGAGATGAGGCGAGGTGTCTGAAAGACATGCCTGCTGACAGTGATGACTTGACTGAAATCTTGTGGATTTTTCTAAGGCATCAATTTCTCCCTGGGAAAAATAAAAGAAAAATCCCTCCATTTTATCATTCAGTGATGGATGTTGCATTACTGTAAAGCCTTTATACTTCCAGCAGCAAGTACTTAAGCACGTACTACATGCTGCGGTTAAATCAGCCAATGCAAGTCTACTGGGATACATTTATCACCACCTTATCCTTTCTTCCTTAATCTTCTCCTGAATGATTTGCCCTTTTCATGCAAAACTACCCACCATTCCAAGACATCATTCAGCCAGAGCCAAGCCTTGTGAAAAGCTAAACCATGCAGGCTGGGTGGCCACGTAAGTGCACTGGAATGTATTAGCCAAAGCCCTTTGTTCAGGGCTCCAACTCAGTAAGTGGTGTGTCATGGACTATGTGAATGGGTATCATCTTTTATTCAGTGGACTTTGTATTATGTAAATTCAGGCATACCCACAGGTAAAGATATGGTATAATTTTTTACAGGTGGAGTCTGTGCACCTGATACTCTTAATCTTGTATTTGTTTATGCTCATTTTTTAGCTAGGGTTCTCAAGTAACAATGGTGTTAATGTGGCTGTGCCATGAAATGCATGTATATGCATGTATATGCACTCTTTGACCATTTATAATGCAATATCCTTTTTACCCTAAATCCAAATTTTCTATTTCAGATATCACTTTTGTTCCTTCTCTATCACCTCGATGGAGCTGTGACCCACCATGAAGAGTATCTTCCAGGGTAGGACATCATCATGTTGTTTGTCCCTTCTTTTCAGTTCTAATCATTATTTTCCTTCTTCGGAATTTTGTAATCAATGTGACATTCTGGCTTTGTTTTCATTTCAGGAAACCTATTTCCCCTCGAGAAATTTCACCTCTTAAAAACTTTTTTTTTTTTAAAAAAAAAAAAAGGATTGTGGTGAAAAACTTACAAAAATAAAACATTTCCTTTTCTGGTATATCTGTCATGAGGAAACAAGTTTATCTGTTGAGAGTGCTTTCCTAGGTCATCATGAGTTCATATTTCCAGCATATCTCAAAAGCCTCCTTTGTATTTAAAACTGCCAAGAAACTGAGTCACCTCCATTAGAAACATCAGCCGCTAATAAGACTTCTGTCCCTCCTTACTGTGACTGTGGAGAGAATCATTCCGGTGTTAAAGGAAGAGGGCTGGGCTGGTGCCAGCAGGTGGTTCAGGTTGCCACCTTGAAAGCAAATTTTCCCCGAGAACCAGGAGTGACCTACGGAGTGTGGTAAAACTCAGAGGACAAACGGTATCTCTAAAGGGAATGGTGCCAGGAAAGCTATTTCATTCTCATTTGGGTTTCTGACAGTCTCAAGAAATAGCACAGAAAATTTAAGTCTTTATTTTGAACATCCTTCTTTCTGAGGGCTTTTATTAGATTCCCACTACAGATTTTGTGCTTTTTTGGTATCTACAGTGCAAAACTGTCCCAAGTGATAAGCAAACACAGAATGGAACTTGGATATTTGGTAAGGATTCTAGATTTGATTACTTGATTTTTTTGCAGAGCTGGAATATTGGAAAGGGATGTTGAAATGCACTGTGTCACCCAGACTGCACCCATTTCTCTTTCTTGCTAAACCTCTTGTGAAAACTCTCAACATTTATTTGTCAGCAAAACAGCCAGATTCTTTGAAGATGACAAGAAGCAGGGATTTATTTTCTAGGGTGCTTAACCTACATTTCAACCTTATTAAACAAGCAAAGAGAAACTGTTACTATCCTCTTATTCATTTTTTAATTTAAGTCAGTAACAGCACTGCTATTGCTTGGCCCCCAAGTCATGCTAGATTGACAAAGAGGAAGGAATGTGATGTTCATTTTCCTCAAGGGCATCTCTTAAACATGTAAGCTGACTTCCCTATGGATTGTTACTTGTCAATATGTAATCAGAAGCCTAGGGATTGTCTCTCTCTCAGGCTGTAATAGATCATTTCCCCAGAGTATTCTACTTGCTGTAGGGGAACAGGGATTTAGTTTTTAGGTATTTATCTTCATATTTAAACATGTATTTTACTTGCATGGAGGGAGCAGGAAAAAAAGGCAGTGACTAGGTAAAATAAATGTGAATTAAATGGACTTCAGGGCAAATGCATTTTTGTTTTCTAAAATTCTCAGACTGTGGTAATCAGAAGGGTTGAGTGTTTCATAATAAATAAGGTGTGTCTCAACTTCTGACAGATGATGGGAAAGAAAGCTCAGGTTCTCAGGGAGGTTTTGAGAAAACAAGGTCAGTACTTTTCAAATAGAGCTTTTTTTAAAAAACAAAACAAAACAAAACAAAACAAACAACTTCAGGGAATCTCAGGGATAAAAATTATTTCTGGCTGGAGTAATTTAACAGCTAGAAAAAAATAAATCCTTCCCAAGCTGATAAATGTTTAATACCTAACCAGAAGCCTCAAAATTCTCTTCTACCCTAGTGCTAGACTTGCCTGCACTGAATAATGATATCTTATTAAAAAACTTGTTAATTGGTGTGACCCTAATGCAAGTTAATACAGGTCTCTCATGCTTCAAGTTCTGCCGGCGTACTATCTTCAGTTTTCACAACTGTGTTACAAAACAATTTCAGTAACACTTCTGCACCGTATCTTATTGAAAACACAGTGATTCTGAATGCTAATATCATAAGCCTGTCCTCATATTCCTACAAAATACACAGCAGTGATAAGTGATAATGCAAACTAATCTGCATCAAGACCCACTTGGTAGTATCAGAGATACAGACATTTTGCAATAAAGACTCTTCTTAATCAAAAGAAAAGAAAGAAGAAACCCATCTGAAATAGATTTTTCAGACACAAAAAATTAGTTGTATTATGCTACATTATGCTATTACTTATTCCTTCTCATCTTAACCTGCTAAATGTGGTCAACCATTACAGTTTCTAGTGAAGAGTCTTACTTTTAGAAGATTTATATCAAGCACTGAATTTACCCTGTTAAAAAATAGGTGTAATCAAAAGCAGATCAGAAGATTTATAATCAAGCACTGAATTTACCCTGGTCGAGCTGTTAAAAAATAGGTGTAATCAAAAGCAGATCTTATTAATGGCCAAGAACACCATTACACATGAATGCATCCTCTTGCTGATGTTGAGCCCTTAGGGAGTAACCTCCACCAGGCTATCCTCACATGAGCGTTTTAACACTTTTAAGAAAATTCCTCTGTAGTCTTGTGCAAAACAACATTGAGAAGGGGGGGAAAAATCCTCCATCTTACTGTTTTCCTTTCAGGGAAAGGAGGCATTTCACAAACCTGGTAGTAGCCTAAACACTTTTACAGATTATGTGAGGGGGTGGAGGTATGAAGTAGATATACAGATTTCATCAGCCTTGCTGTCCTGATTTCCGAATAGTGCTCAGGAGATCACAGCAGGGTGTCCTATGATGCTCTTGCAGAAAGACTAAAGCTGCAGTCATGAAGATTTTGAAGGCTGACAAGTCAAATCCTTTTCCTTAAGTACCCTGAAACACAACCTTCAGTCTTCAAACAGAAAGCAGAGAAGGTTTATTTTCCAGCCAATTGTACAGCTCCCTTCTCATTGCTAAATTCAACTCTAAACTAAACTAAAGCACTACAAGAACATGCTTCCAAGCCATGTAAAACATCCCATTGACAACGCAAGGGCTGATCCATCAAGGGGCATCACTCTCTTTCTATACTGAAAGGAAAAGTAGTGTTCACTCCTGATTTTCCAACACATTGATAATCATTAAGATTAATGGTGTTCTGTGCTGTCATTTGAGTTACTGTGCTTCTTGTGTACTGGTGTGCATTGAATTTATCATGATAGTTATTTTTACCTTAAAAAACCTCAACTGTTTACTCATAGTCCTTATAGTTGTAGCAGTAAGTTTGAAAATATGAATCAGACAGAAGTTTTTTGCACTAGTGAGTTTAAAGACCTCTTGAAACAATAGCACTAAGAGGTATGAAATACTGCATAGTTCTTAAGGGAGTGCTAATTCTCAACTCCTAAAGATGAGTTCAAGGGACATAAAGTAGGGAAAAAAAATTAAAGGTACCAAAACCACCACAACCACCAAAATAAAAACATACAAAAAATTGTCTTATGACCCATTCATCATGGTTGCTATTCAAAATAAGGGGTAACTGTAAGATCACTTTTTACTGACAGCTACTGTTCTAGATTTCCAAGCCACTAAAGTACCACTCTTCTAATGGATAAATCAAATAACTTAGTAAAGGGATTTTCAGATAATTTTTTCCTGGTTTTCCAGAGTTCATCGGCACTGCAGGATCCCCCAGGAAGGCATTCAGTTTCTGCTAAAAGGCCTGCTGCACACATTTCGAGCACCATTTAAATCCCAAGTAAGCAACCCACAGACTCCAGACAGCCCTTTTTCAAGAGCAAATGATGTGAAAAATTGGACCAATTTTGTTCTGCTTTATTGAAACCAGACATCTCCAAATCAGAAGTATTTAAAACATTTATTAGCATTAATCATTGTAGGTTAAATAAAACACAAAACCTACATTTTAGGGCAAAAAATATTATTAGGTATGATACAATTAATATGTAAAACAGAAGGTAAAGTATTAACAGATTGCAGCATCCCATACATGAATTGAGTGGGTCCAGCCCAATCAAAGCCCTTATATAAACAAAACAGAGGAAGAGTACTTAGCAGGTGATTTTAAACTGACAATTTATCACTGACTCTGGTTTAAATAATTAAGGGAAGGATAGTAAAATATATCATCATTGTACTGAAAAGGTCTGATTATAGTCAGAGTGCTCACATGTATAATCTATCTAGTCACGCTTAGTACCATGTGCCGTGAAGGATTAGTGAAGACCAGGAATGATAGGTAACTCTTCTAGGTATTGATACAGAACCATATTATTTTGTAGCACCTCAGACACATCTGCTGTAACATGAACAAAATTTTGATTTTTTTTGTTTGTTTTTCTTGTTGGAGTGTAACTTGAATACCTCAGAGTCCCAATTCTTGGACAATAATGGCCTTTTTTATAGATTTCTCAGTCTGCAAGACAAACTTTTTATACAATATGCCACTTTCATCCATAAGAATGGCAAGTCAACAATTGTACCTATGTATATCTCCATCTTCTCGCTACCTTCAGTCTGTAACTTTAAGTTCATAAAGGTGAAATGATCATTAACAAAAAAGAAATGTACTTACAGAATACAATGTGTAGTATATGAGAACCAGACATAGTGAAAAAACACTACATGTCAGCATAACAATAAAAAACTGTACTTATATACACACACATATGCAGAGCATATATGAAAACTAGTTCCTTCATAATCTTGTTTTTAAACTAGTTCATGACAAGCCAGAAAAGCAAGTCACCCACAACTGGACAGTCACAGTCTTGAGTCACGGTGCAAACAAGCTCCACCAAACATCCTTGGCACTGCAGCCTGTCCTTCAGTCCTGCCACCAGCTCTCTTGAGACAACCACTCATGGACAAATCCAGCACCAGCTGGCCAACCTAGAACTGTGTCATTATCATCATCATTATTATTAGAGCAGATCAGCTACAGAGTCAGGTGTTCCTGTACAGTAATTTAGTTTTTCACCAGCCACTACCTACTAAGAGGAATTCCAGTTGCTGCTGAAACTTTTCACTCCGAGTTTGGGGGGTTTTTTTGTATGTCATTTTCCTGGCTGTTTATGAAGGGTAGTGGTACTTTCCAAGCAACAGAGACAACAAAAGGAAGCAGAAATAATTAATTTACATTTGAAAATGACAATTTTTAAAACAAATGTTCCCCCATGTGAAGAGGCAGGTTAAAGCTGCGCTTTAGCTTTGACCAACAGCCAAGAGGCAACATCACCATCAAAGACAAGCCCTACCTTCAAAGAAAATGTGAGCTGCTCTGCACAGCAGTGGCCTTTTCTTTTTTCACCTATGACTTTAGAGTCCCGTAACCCATACCTCAAGAACTTATACACTCAGAGTCCTTATTCATTAAAATCTTTTTCTTGACTAAAAGTAGATTAAGGTGATTTAGATTTGGCCCATTAAATGCAAAAATATCTTTAAGCTTACTTTTGCCTACATTTGAACTTTAAAATCTGCCAGAGATCCATTATAACAACTTCCAATTTTAAACTGTTTTAACATATAACTCATAAACTTATTCTGGTTCACATACAGCTCAATGGCAGTTGTGAGAGCTGGTTGTTCAGGACAATATCTATTCCATATACACCAGCATCAATTACCAGTTCTAGCATAAATTAGAGTACACAAGGTATTCATAGAATCATCTTACAAAGCTTTCAGACATCTCAAGTAGGGCTTAATGAGTTTTGAGATGTCATATTAAAAAAAAAAAAGTACACCACAAAGATTTATGAAAGCTTAAAAATCAGTTATGCATAACTACTATATGTTGAATTAAAATACGACACCTTTAGAAATGTGGGTTCAATCTCACCTTGTTTTCTTGGTAACAGGTCTAGCCTTTTACTGAGTTTTACTTAGGAAGAACCAAATGTCTTTCATCATTGGGTCAGAAACCTCATAAATTATATGAATCTGTGACGTTGATAAGTTTGGTATTTCTCCAGTGCTGAAGGACAGGTTAACCTCTCCCTCCACAGCCAGGTGAAGGAGCCACGCACCCCCAGCAGACTCTCTTGTACTAGGATGGGATGAAATGTCCCATAAAGGAGCCTGTCTCCCTCCCCAACTACCAGCTGCTGAATTTTCACTTAAATAAGCCTGAATTATCTGTAAAATAGTTGCTGCAGGGACATGAATCATCTATCAGCACATATGACAACTGAAAGTTTACCTGAAATATCCTTTCTCATGGTAGCTGTCTAAGTCTGTGTATTATCCGAGGGCATATTTTCAAGTATGAGTGCTTTCAAAGGAGTCTAAAATATCTGAGAAATAGATTATACATGAAAAAAAAAATGCAGCTTAGATTCTTAGATAAAATCCAGTGGGAAGTTTCCCACCTATAACTACTTCAAGCCCTCTGAAGACAAAGAAATGTTCCTGTTGATTTCATCTGGCTCTGTTTCAAGCCCTAATATTTAGTGCCATTTTATCAAGGCAATCTTGCAACCAAGCAATAAAGTCTGTTTTTTATGTACAAACATGGAAACCCAGCTCTAGCCTGCCTGTTCATGATTTATTGTGGAAAATTCTTTTCCTTTTGTTTGCTTTTCCTAAGTCCCCCAACAACAGTGAGGTTAATTTTCCTCCTAAGAGAACAAATTAATGTTGTGGAATGCAGGCTGGGCTTTGGTTTTGCAGCCTGCATTCTTACCGTAGTTACAATTTCCAATGAAATTGCTGAAGATAAATCAGTGTTGGAGCATCTCAGTCACACAGAGAGAGACAGAAGTGGAGACCACATAGTTTTACATTGTATCTAGTTCATAACCATCTATTGGATATTTTTTTTTCTATACTCTATTTTCAAGTGCATCAAGCTTCAAAGGTATCATGCAGTGGGTCTTCCACACCACATGCCCACATGGGTGAGGAGACTACTCCACAAATTCACAGAATTTCATTTGTAAAGAAACCATCTGTTTTGTTCTATTAGATTCCAGCCTTTAACCCTGAATTCTACTGCGCTCTCTTCAGCTGTTTTTGTACAGAAATATCGTTCTTCTGACTTGAAGACTTCTTGGAGCACTGATGTCAGACCATGAAGGAGTGGAGCTATATGGCACTCTCTTTTAGGAACCAGGGAGCAGAGACAACTATGGTCTGGGGCACAGATTTGGAGGAAACCTGGTAAGTAGTGGAAATTTAGCTGGAATTGATGTTCTTTTTTACAATTTCAGTAATGAATTAAGCCTATGCCCTGGAAAGGGAATCAATACAGATAATGCACAGTAGCTGCATCTTCACTTCTTTCTGGAGCAGACTGGGAACTGCATCAGGTCCAGCAGTCTCCTTCATGACAACTCCTTCTTTCACGTACGCAGCACCTCCTGACACAGATTTTGACTTCTAGCCTGTAAAAATTGTGCTCACTCATCCTTTGGATGATCCAATTTTTTTCTAGTTAGCAAATTCAGTCCATTTCTTGCTGATGTTTACTGAAGCTATGAGATGAAGCTACAAATTTAGATAAACACATAAGCAGAGTCCAGCTAGAAAGATGGCAGAGAAACTGTAAGCCAAAATCCAGGTTTTATGGGCTTTTTTTCCACTATATTATTACAGAGAAAACTCTAAAAACATGCCAAGTCCACTTTGCAATGTAAGAAGAGAAGTTTTTGCAGCACATCTAAAATTTATATATAAAAAAGGATCTTTTTATTAAAATAAAAACAACAAACAAACAACCCACAACAGTCATTGGAGTACTCTGACATTGTAATTTTGATAGGATATTAGAGAGGATTTTCCAACTCAGTTTTGCGAAATCCCTTTGAAGTAAAGCTTTCTGCTTCTGGTCCTTGCATTATTGCTCATGGGAAGTACTGAGATTACTGCTTTCAAGATAAGAAGCCACATTACTGAGATCACAAAGTCCTTTCTCAGTGAAAAAGCAAATGGTGCTGTTTTTCAAGTAAATCTAAAAAGATCAAGTTGGGTCAGCAGCACCGCCTACCCGTCTGTGAAGTCTGCTTTCCAAGTTTGATTGCTCCATTGTTACCGTTTTCATGAGGATCTAAGGGTGGAATTTGCCGACCTGAAAAACACAAGGAGACAGTTAATTCAATTTTCCTAATGTAGTAACAACACATGCAGAGAACAGTTAAAACGATTTAGCTTGCATCTTAAAATTACATCTGTGAAATTACATCTAAGAATTACATCTGTGAAACTTCATCAGAAACAACCATCTCCTGTGTATCTTGAATCTTTTTCCTTGCATCCTGCTTATGAGTTTTTCACATTAAAAAAAAATCTATGAAATATGGCTATTAAGAATGCATGAAGTACACTGAAATAAAGTACACTGAAATTATGTTATCCATGTATTTTTTAAAAAAGTTATCTTACTGAGCACCTTACCAGTAAGAAAATCCTCAGCTTTCTCCTAATTCCACTTAAATGTGAATGGTGCTAGTTTAACACCATCTTGCCTGTCCTAAATCTGTATGACATTTAGTCCTTGTACACCAGTTTTACAAAGCACTGTAACTAAACACATGCTGCCTATACTTGAAAAAGAAAAACAAATCTGCTCATTTCCTTGAATCTCTCCCTCCTTTGAGGGGTACCCATGTCTTTCCAGTTGACAACTCTGATTGCTTACCACCATGATCCACCCCCCACCACCCCCCCAACTCTCATGACTTTTTAATCATCTTATGAGGCAATTATTTTAAGTGTTTGAAAGAATTTCAGCCATCACAGGAGAGCTGGGGATGTCTTCCAGGCAGCAGGCACTGCTCCAACTCCCTCCCCCATGTGCCCTTCTAGTATTGCTGCATCTTTTGTCTAACTGGCTTCCTACTCACGGACAACATTATCATGCCTAGAATTATAAATGGAAAAACAAGATCCTCCAGGTCCAACCTATACTCTGTCTCTGGTGTGGGCCTGGCTTTTCCATTAAACCCATTGCGTGATCTCTCCTACAGCCATGGCAATGTACTTTCTTATTACCTTGAGGATTTGCTGGGAATTTTTTCTGAAGTTGACTCTACTTTCTATTAATTACTCCTGGTTTTACTATTACCCATGTTAAAAAACAAGAGTTAAAATATTTAACATTTGTTTGTTATATGCCACTTTCAGAGAGCATAAAGTTCCTGTGAACAGCTCATCATAATCGAGGTGGATTTTACAGTTCAGATTTCCCCATCCTTTGCTGCATTTATTCAGAGCTCTCTCTTGCCAAATGTTCTATGAATTATGGACGTATGTTAAAGCCTAAGTCTTACAAATTACTTGGGGGAGTGTTTGTAGGAGAGTGAGTTAAAAGCATTCAGGTAAAATCCAATCCAAATGAAATTAAACAGCAAAATTTCATCTGTAAAACTTGTCCCTAAATTACCTTTGATCAAGCCCATCAAAATTTCACCTCTTATTCAGTCAGTTCTGAACAGGTATGTTATACAACAAAAGCACGACTTTTGAAGCACATAATCTTGGCTGTTTGTACAACTGAATGAGAGGGGGAAAGTTCCTCAGATTCCTAAGCTAAAGATACTGTAAAGATACAGGTATCTTGAGGGCTGTATAAGCACTGACATTCCAATGCTGCACTCTATTTAGGTCACTAAAATATCAGCTTCACACTCTGCTTGCGTTATGTTTGGCCTTCATGTTTTTAAGTGCCCTTCCAAAGTAAAATAAAAAGCAGAATGGGTGGTTATAGGCATAGTTTTTATATGCCTTAGTTCTGTTGGCTTTGCTTGGAGACAAGGAGAATCCACTAATTCTTAAAACTCTAGAGAATGTGAAGAACGTATTATCTGAGAGGTTTTCCAAGAAGGTAACGCCGTCGTGGTAGAGACCCAGAGAGAACTTCGGCATTAGGTACCTACTATTTCCAAAGTGCTTTCAACTCAAATCTCAGCTAAAATAAAACCCCATCTATTTGACTCAGAGCACAATGCAGCTAAAAAAGTTGGAATCCACAGACACAGTTTCGATAACATACCAATAAGCAAATACCATCTAAACATTTGGTTCTTCTAACAGCAAGTTTGGAAGAGGAGAGCTTTAACATGCAAACTTGCTTAACTTTCATTTTAGAAGTCTACATTAAACAACTACATTACCTCTATTTGTTTTTCATTCAGTGTTTCACATTTCTTACGAGTTTCAAGTCTTTTCTGCAGTACTCTTGATGTGCATGCAAAGCAGCAGGCAAGTTTATCTTTGGAGCAAAACCACTGCAGCCTTCAAGGTCAGTGAGAACTTTGTCCAGTTTAGACCAGGACACAATATATGTCATTAAGAATCACCTTGATTTATTTCCTTTCCCAAAACAATAAAAAAACAGACAGATAACAACTACAAGTAATAAAGAGAAAAAAGTCTCTAGACATAGTATTTGCTGATTAGTTATTCTGGCCTTTGAACTTAAGTACTGTTTGTCATTAACCAGCCACGTTTTCTCCTGTTTGGATACCCCTGCCCTTGAATTCAATACAAGGAAATAAAGCTTTAAAGAGACTAGAAGTTTTTCAAGGTTGAGAATATTTGGTTTTTAGTAGGTGAGTTTTCTCTCACTTATTATTTCTCTTATTATCAGATTTATTAAAACATCAAGTTAAATCATTTTAGTTTTGGCAACAAGACTTATTCCTGCCCAAGCAGCTTTTTTACCATCTGATGCACAGTTGACAGGAGTAGCTCTCTTGGAGCGTAAAACAGTCTAACACCTGAGAACCAGCTCCACAGCAAATGATACAGCTATTTTTCACCAGGGGTGAGGGGAAGTGGATAAAAATAATCAGTTCAAAATCTGTGTGACCAATTGTTTCTCCCTGAGCCTCCTTGACAGCTACTCTCACAGCAGACACTCTAACAGAGAAAGGTTTAAGCAGCAGCACACTAAGGATGAGCAGTGAAATGCTAAGCCTGCATCTACACTTCCTGCTTCTAAACCAGCTCTATCATTATTGCTACCTCAAAGCACCATGATCATCGCATCTTGTCATTCAGCTCTCGATAAATATGGCATCAATAGTGCTGACACCAACTCAAATATAGCTGGCACTGAGTCAGGATCAACAGAGGTCATAAATTGAATTAATTTTAGAAAGTGTAAACTAATTTTAAAAGTATATCTCACTGTTATACATAGCCTCTGTTCCAGAAAAATAAAAGATACCCATGTATCAGATAACCTATGGAATTTTTAATTGATGCTGTTTCTTTCATGCAGTTGATGTCAGAAAGGATCAGTAGTCCCCTCACAGCCAGCCCAGCAATTCTCCTGCTG
>NW_010305824.1:21402-21840 GCF_000700745.2 Antrostomus carolinensis
ACCAAAGACTGTTCTGTTAAGATACAGTCAGCTCAAAAGGTCTGTGAGAGATCGAATTCGTCTGTTGCTTAAATTAGAGATGACCATCTAGACCACAAATAGTCTTTTCCCCATTTTACAGAGCTAGACACAACTAGCCAGCTTGCCAAAGACCATCAACAGCACCTTTTAGGATTACAGATGAAACGGTCAATCACACAGCCAAAGACTGTTCTGTTAAGATACAGTCAGCTCAAAAGGTCTGTGAGAGATCGAATTCGTCTGTTGCTTAAATTAGAGATGACCATCTAGACCACAAATAGTCTTTTCCCCATTTTACAGAGCTAGACACAACTAGCCAGCTTGCCAAAGACCATCAACAGCACCTTTTAGGATTACAGATGAAACGGTCAATCACACAGTGCATACGTTTACCTAAGAATTCTGCAGCTCCTGCTG
>NW_010305824.1:21855-36458 GCF_000700745.2 Antrostomus carolinensis
TGAAATGAGGAACTTAAGGATATATACACTGAGACAGTACAAAAGTTCCATATGGTTCCCATTGCTGGTATCTTTATGGAGTGAGGTCTGCTGACTGCAATTTAAAAATAAGATTTTGCACTTAATTAGATATCTGATTATATATTTTGGTTTCATTTCACTAATGTTTAGACCATGTTTCACAGATTTTGTGCAACAAAACTGCTTGCAAACGTGCACCTCTACACATTTGTGCAGAGGTATCTCGGTATCCTCCATGATCTCATTCCAGTAAACACGCCATGGTGTGTAAATAAGTGTCACAAGAGACTGCTCAAATATAGGGTTACAGAAATTGTCATGGTTCTGAAGTGAACCATCTAGGTTAACAGGAGGGAAGCACTAAGTCAATTGCATCTCCTCCTTTCTGGCATGCTTGAGTTGGGCTGAGGCAGTCCAGTATGAAGGTCAGAGTCTTCTCCAATTCATGGTGGAGTTCCAACTCATGCTATTAAATGTGCGACTTGTTAACATAAAGAGATTAATCAGCACTCTGGGAGTTGTGGTTCTGACAGTGCCAGAGGCAAAAAGATTGGGAAATGGGAGCGTGGGACAAGAGGTAAACAAAATGGGAAGGGAGGAAAATGAAAACTGGAGCAGAGAAGCAAGACAGACAACAAGGACCAGGTGACAGCTCTGCAAGCAAAACTTGAAGGCAGGCAGATAGGGATTGCTCTGCTGCAGCTGGAAGGACGATGCATCATCACAGTAATAAAATCTGCTCTCTTTCTTCCTTTTTGAACGCAAAGCTCCAGTTATAAGCTGTGACACTCATCAGCTGAGAAAAATCAGGCTTGGAGTTTGGCTTTTTGGGTTTGTTTGGGATTTTTTAGCATGAAAATAGTTTCATCCTTGACCTGTACCAGACTGTGTGAAAGGCTGGAAACAGCCTTACAGTTGAGTGTAAGGAAAACAAACCCCAAAACAAAACCAAAAAAACCCAAATTGTCACTATGCTGACAAAGGGACAAACACAACAGTGCACTAAACAGATACTTATTTATTGTGTAATGCAAAGGAAAATGGATGTGATCCTCCTGAGCTGGCACATCCAGATGAAGTCCAAGTCCAAAAGAAGCACAGTCCTACTATCTAACACAACTACAACAATTCTGCTAGGGTGAGAGGCAAGACATCACCGTGCTGCATGGTGGCATTCTGCACATTTCTCCCATCTGTCCTCTTTCTGAAAATTGTGTACAACTTCATTTTTTAGGAGGCTGGAGGAAGGGGAGATTTTCATTAGTGCAGGATATGAAATTCATTTCACTCTGCTCCACAGCAGCAGCCTGACAGCCACAGCAGCATCCTGACAATGTGACTGTGGTGGCTCACGTGAGAAGAGCTGGACTTCTTCAAGTAGCAGTACAACAGCTATACAATGACCAGAACCTCCTAAAATTTCTAGCTGTATCACAGCAAGGTAAGTCCCTGCAAAGCATTGCTCTCTATAAACCTCATGAATAAAGCCCAGCATCTGTGAAAGCATGGCAGAATGAAGCAGCCACATCTTATCCAACAGTTTGGGAATTTGCACACAAGACTCTTTCTGCACCTGTAGGACTTAAAACAGTCACACTTCTTATCTCCCCACATCCTTTCATCCTTTGAAACCAGTTTAGCTGATGTTTTAGAAGTTCTTCATGTCTCTCACATGGTTTATGTGAGAGCTTGGCCCACTAGTGAGTCTCTAGTTTCTTCTCCTCCCCATGCTTGCAGTGAAGCAGGATTTCCCCAACTGATGGAGACGATTGCTGTTTACTTCATGTTGCAAGTTTTCATGCAAGGTAACACATATTTACAATAAAGGATATTGCATAACTAAACATAGTTCAGTTGCAATTATTTTAATACTCCCAGTAGCATCTCTAATAGCATCTCTATGCAAGCAAAAAAAGTTTGTTGGTTTTTTTTTCCTTTTTTTTTGTAAGCAAAAGTACAGAATGCTGACACTGAAGTTCTTGCTAGGGGAAGCAGCAGCAATACAACTCAACTTTGCTCATTTAATTAAAACCTGCAGGAAAAAAATGAGATTATTTAAATTTCACATGCATCAAAGTAAACAACAGAATGCCTAATGACTTTAATTACTAAGAGATCTAACCTTGAATAGAGGTCCTGCTGTAATTAACTTTGGGCTGGTTTGGTTTATTTACTAGTTTACATTGAAGAGCTCTCCCTAAGGTTGGAGAGAAATCCAGATCCTCACAAGTTTAACTTAATCAGTAGTACAAGGGCCAGTAAGTTTTGTTTCTTTCACTAAAATTTGAAAGCAAGAGGAGAACTAATCCTAGAAATACAGGGAGCATAAACTGTAAATAATATAATCTCAAACATTTATAAGTTAGAGCAATGTTTTTCCATCCTTCCACAGGATGTTCATAGGTGAACGCCCTCTAGGAAAATTCAATTATGAGCTTGGGTTGCCTTAAAAATGGCATGTGTGAAATGCTCTGTAACATAAATGTACTTGCTTTTCTTAAAATGTCTTTCATAGACCTCTTCAAATAGTTCACAGACATCTGCAAATCAGCAGATAACAGGATGAAAACCATCATAGTTGCCATTCACAAAGTTTAAAAATTATCCATCTGCAATTCCATCCATCCAAGTTCTTCTGAGTCAGTGCAAACATCGAATGTCCACTGGAAAGGATCCCTCCTCCTTCCACAGTCATTTCAAGTGTTCCTCTCTAGTTTGTCCAGTACACAACTGGTTAAATTGTAAACTCTAAAGGTTGAGCTTTGTGGGTTTTTTGTTTGTGGTTTGTTTTTTTGTTTGTTTTTTTTTTAATCTCTCAGTATTTCTAGGAAACAAGCATTTGGGTTACATTAAATATTCAATATATGAGCTGCTGGTTAGACATCAGAAAATCAATAGCTTCGTACATTCCTAACTGGGCATTTACCAATGAAAGGTTGTATCCCGAGACAGAAACTCTCTGCTCTAATTAGGAAGCCTTATCTAGGAAGAACAATGTTACCTGGGTTTTTTAAACCCAAGTCTGTCTCTTCTTCTTGTAGTACCAGCATCAGTAAGACCAAGTGTGCTAACAACTCTTTACATACTTTCCATGGAGCTATTCGATTATTTTATTCCTCACTTTCCTCTCATCCTTGACACAAGATGCTGAAATACTTCAATCTTGCCCCCTTGGGGAGCACAGCAGTCCTCAACATGTGTGAGACTTCAAAAAAATTAACACAGGCCCATCATTTTTTTTGTTGTTGTTTTAAGCACAAGTTTATTTCATATTTCACTTGGCTAGGTACTCTACAGCAGCTTACTCATCCCACCACCTGTTTACCTTTGCACCTACTGATGCAGACTGGTATTAACCTGGGAGGTACAGACTCAGCTCTGTCATTACTGAGGATGGCCTTCACATAATCTTCTCTTTCCTATCTGGGGCACCTTCACGATAAGGTAACAGGCAATACACACAGGCTGAAGAGAAACAGCTGGGCGTGTACTAGATTTGAATATAGTAACTAAGGCTTATTGGAGTCATTAAATGAACAGGTGTCTGGAAATTGCAAGGGTGTGATTGCTACTACATGACAGTACACTTGGGGCAGCCTGTTTAGTCATTGAAAACCAGCTGGCTCTAATGGGTAAGCTGCCTTCCCAGGCACAAGCAGTGGTCAGTGGACTGAAGCCCCACAACCAAGAAGGGCCAAGACAGAGCTGGTATGACCCCCTGCACAGGCACAACTTTATACTGTATTATACTGCTATCGTGTAACACATGCCCGGCATTTTTGCTGCTGCTGAAGTATAAACCAGCGACAAGGAGCCACTGTGCCTATGATTCTGCTAAGGCTGGGAATAAAAAATTAATAATAGTTGATCCTACAGACACTCATCTATTAAAAAAAAGAACAACTGGAACACATGAAAAAAAACCACTATAATCTTAAGCCCTTTTTATGTCAAAAACCTTTCAAGAAAGCCACTGGGAAAAATTCAGCCAAAGTGGGGAAACATACAACTGTAATACAAATACTATTTTCTTGTTTACACACACATACACCAAAAAAAAAAAAAGAGCCAGGTGATGTTTCACAACCACAGCAAGCCTTCAGTCAGGTGTTGCTAAATGTAACCAGGGTAAGTGTAGTGGCTTGCCATCTGACATCACAGCGGTACAACAACAGACAGTCAGGAGCTGCATCCCACCACGCAGCTCAGTGTAAACTCTCCAGCACGGAGAACACAGACTTTGCTGACTCCTGTGCTCAGTCTGCCTCCTCAGCCTTATTCACCCGAGTACACTGCCTGCAGAGTCCCTCTCCTGCCAGATTTGCTCCATCTTCAAAAATGAGAAACTTTTACCGATTCTAGTCTTTCATGTCTTGTATTTTCTCGAGTAGAATTAAGGGGAAGAGATTTGTATGGAGACTGTTTTATTAAGTCATCCCTCAAAGCAGTCAAATCCTGAGAGAAACTTATTAAAAAAAAAAAATAGTGTAATATAATAACCTTAGAAATTAAGTGATCTGTGTATAATCTCTGTAAATTTTACAAGATTTATCTGGTTGTCTGCAAAACAGCCCTGTTGCCTTTTTACTTTCCGCCTTCTTTATATCATCGAGTAATTTTTTTCCCATTATACTATTTCACTCTGTTCACAACATTTTCCCTGGAAAAGAGACAGCTGTTAGACACCTTAGGAAGGAAAAATGATTATGTTAAAATACCCCCAGGAAATGAAAAACCTAAGCAAGCAGGAGGTAATTTTATTTTAGCTAAATTAAAATGTAGTCTAGCCTTTCTGTTTGGTGTACGAATTTCAAGAAGGTTTTTTTTTAATGGAGAAATTCTCCACGCACGTTGGAATATCCTTCCAAATCCAGGCTGTAAAATAGGCAATACCTACAGCCTACCCACAAGATCCAAGGCAAACAGAAGTTGCTGTCTCTCTGTTCAGAGGCTGGGCAGCTGCACCATGCCCTTCTACAGCAGCACAAAGAGAAGGTCACAAACTCTCAAGCAGCATGAAAGCAAATCCAAAGCTGCAGCATGACTTCTAGGGCACCACACAAATAAAATTAGTCAACAGAGTAGGAGACATGGCCACAGAGGGACTTCATAGAAAGGAAAGGCAGACATGCTGCCATGCAACTTGGGCCATAGACAGACTTTTCTGGAAACCGCAAAAAGGCTGAAGTGGTGTAAGACATCAGAAAATTATTCATACCCTCTACTCAGTCACAACCATACTAATTAATTCTCCTGTTAACTGCATTTTCACTTTGTTTCCACTGTATTTCTATAAACACATATGATCAACTCTCTTCTCTCTCTCTGCTGAGTACTTGATAAGGTCATGAGTACATCCTTTGAGACCAAATACTTCTATATATAGAAATAATTGCCTGTGGAATTAAGTTCACTTGCCTGGGTATCTAGTTCATACTAAACTCAATTTAGCTGATTTTCCTCATTTATTATATCCATTATTAGGGATAGTGTATACTGCCAGCTGCAGCATTGCCTATCAAAGACAGAAACTAATTATCTAATTAAGTGGCAAGAATGAGTTCCTGTGCAAGAACATTCACAGCCAGCAGATGCAGGCAATCAAGTAAACCATCACAAGGAGGAACTGGTTCCTCCAGCCAGCCAGGTTACACCCTCCTCCTTTTTTAAAGGGGGTAAAAGAAAGGTAGTACACGTAGAATACTGAATATTCCTAGAATACTCCAGTATTCTAGGAATATTGGTTCTCATTAACCATTTCAAATACATCTCTCATCATGCAAGTGAAGCAAATACATGAACAGGCAAAGTGTAGTAGATAGCATGAGCTGGCTATGAATATGCAAAATAAATAAGGACTTTAGGGAAACAAAGTTGAGTTTCTGGACGTGCTGTCTCCTGGGCCTCTGCACTGTGAAACAAGATTCAGGGAGAGAACGAACCACCAGTAGAAGAAGAGGATTAAGTCATAGAGCTCTTGAGAAATCTTAACCCATACAAGCCTGAGGATGCTGAGGGAGCAAGCCAATGTCACTGCAAGGCTGTTCTTTATCATCCCTGTCATTTTTGAAAGGTTGGGGAGAATGAGGGAAGACCCCCAAGACTGCAGACAGGTGAACATTATATCTATCTTCAAAAAGGCCAAGAATAACAACCCAGGGATCAACAGGCTGGTCAGCCTCACTCTGCTTCCTGGGAAAACCACAGAGCAAATCTTCTCAGAAGCTGCTTCTGAGCACATGAAGGTAAAGAAGGTGACCAGGACCAATGACCATGACTTCCCAAGGGTAAACCATGCCCGGCCACCTCAATTGCCCTAAAGTACAATATGACTGAATCTGTGATTGAGGGGAGAACATTGCATGTGTCTACCTTGACTTTAGCAAGGCTTTCAATACCTTCTCCTACAGCACCCTGGTATATCCAAGTTGGGGTATTATAGTCTAGACAGGCAGACTGTTAGCTGTGTGAAAAAACAAGCTGGGACTTAAAGGCCAGTTGTCAACAGCATTTATCTACCTCTAGGGCAGGTACAAGTGGAGTACCTTGCCTTTTATCAGGGGCCTAAAGGAGGAAAAATATGCACCTACTTCAAGCCTGCAGATAATAGCAAACTCAGAGGTGATTACGTGATTTAGAAAGGACAAACATCAAGCCTTTCATGAAGGAAGGAAGGAAGAGCCCCTGGCTACAAGACAGGTTGGGAAGTGGTTGCCCAGGGAGCAGCTCTGACAAAAAGGAGAGAAGCAAGCTGAGCCTGAGCCAGCAGCAAAGATGGTCAATAGCATCCTAAGTCAAGACTAACCCATGCTGCATCCAGTTTTGGGCCCCACTATACAAGAAGAGTGTTCACAAATTGATGCAAGTTCAGATGAGGGCCACCAAGATGGTCAGGGGGTTGGAGCACTTGCCCTGTGAGGAGAGACTGAGGAACCAGGGCCTGTTCAGCCTGGAGACGAGATGGCTTTGGGGGACTGCAAAGCAGCCTGTCAGTACCTATGGGGAGGGCTACTGAGAAGACAGAGTCAGGTGAGGTGTATCCAGGACAACAAGCGATGGTGGCTGTGAAGTGAATCAGGAGAGGTTCTGACTTAATACACGGATGCCACTGTGAGGACTATTTAAACACTGGACTCGGCTGCCCATGGAGGCTGTGGAACCTCTGCTCTTGGGCCCAAGCAGCCTGGTCTGAATTCACTATCAAGTCTGCTCTAAGCAGGAAGTTGGACTGAAGGTCTCCTGAGGTCCCTTCTTGCCTGCCAGGTCCTTCCCAAACCAAAACTGGAACTCCTAGAAGGCAAACTGAACAAGATGTTTTTTCTGCTCCTCATGAGGAATGTCAGTCTCATCTTGTTTAAAAGACTTGGAAATATTTTTTTTTTTTTAATGGATTCCACTGCAATGACTATTTTCTACTTATCATAGCCCTCCAGGCGCATTTCTCAACATTTTTTATCAGCACGATGATAAGTTCAACGGTATCACCTCTACAGCAGGCTTGGTCTGAAACAGATGATGTGACCCAGGTCAGGATTTACACACAGATTTAGAAAGAAAAGGCTTACCCTGTATCTGCTATCTATGTTTTGCTCTGGTGTATTCAAAGTCATTCTTAGTTTACACCTGCATGAACAGCAGCCATACTACTGCCCCAGTGCATTTCTCAATGTCCTCGGGAAAGAAGTTTTAGATCCAAAACAGACAGCTATTTTCAGAAGGCCTCCAAACAATCACAAAAAAAAAAAAAAGAGCATTTACTTACTTATTCCTTGAAAAAGTTCTTCAATGTTAACAGCATTCTTTGCACTGGTTTCAACAACAATTGCACCTATAGATTCTGCATATTCTTTGGCATCCTTCATAGGAACCTCCCTATTAAAAGAAAAAAAATTACAAATAAAAGAAAGCAAATTTAAAAAAAAAAATTGGGGGAAAAAAAAGACCTCAAACAAAGTTTAATCAGAAAAGGATTAGAATGCTCTTCTTCCTTGCAAAGGAAGTACTTTCTTCTTCTTATAGTATTTAAATCATTGCATTCAAAATATCACATTTCAACAGTGATCAATTTGCAGATTTCTTGGACTTGTTGGACTTGCTACTGAATCTGTGCCTTGAAAAAAGGAAGAGAATGTAAATAACCACCTCATTTTTTTGTTTTTTAAACTTGACCCCAATAAAAAAACAAAACCAAACATTAAAACACTAGAGAAAAGACATACAACTCTGCTGATCCAGCCAGCAAGCACAACTGTCCATACCAAGTATTCAAACAAGATAGGGTAGAACTGCTGTGGAAGAAAACTGTAAGAGCATCATACATCTAAGTGTTTACAAGCAGCAAGAAAACAAGAGATATTCTGAAATAAATACGAAAGCCAGTGACTCCAAGCGCGTTGGCAAGAGCAATCTGGGAGTGCCAGATTCACTGAGTAAAGACCACCAAAATGATGCTGTCTTAAAATCACTGTCAGAACATCCTCATTTTGTAGCAAATACTTCATATGTCAAAAGCCAGCAAAAGACCTCTGCTTCAGACACAAAGAAAGCCCCATGCTGATCCTGTATCTGCCTGAGCCAGACGGTAAAGCTGAATCTGCCTGTAACCACCACTACTCCTCATTTTTGAGCGACAGCTCAGAATCAGAGTCTGAACATGCTAACAGGCACCCAAGGTACACCCCATCAGGGGAGCACGTGTTGAAACACCAGGATGCCAGCACTATTTTTCTTCCAGTTGTTCAATACATCAGCTGGTGTGTTTTGTGTGGCTTTACAGCTGTCTGTTGCACACGCAGAATTTGCACTAACTCTTTCACCCCACAGCTCCAATGTATCAATCCAGAGACTCTTAGTACAATTTCCTCCTAGTACGAGTGCCTTGGACTTTAACAAAAGCTACCTAGGTGGGAGCACAGCAATGCAATTTCACGATTAGTTTATGGAGGTATATATTTTAAGTAAGTCAGGTGTGCTGCTCATGGGAAACATGAAGAGAGGCAGAATAATTGCCTGATTTATCGGAAATAGTTTTCAAAAAATTAGCCTGCAGTTCCAGCATCTGGATTCAGAGCCTGTTTCCATTACTTGCTTCTTTGTATTATACATCTTTTTATTGCGGAAGACATAGGGAAGGCAGCATTCCCCTTTCTATTTCTGAAATGGCACCTTAGCCTTTATTATGAAAGGTACCACCATCCCCAGATGGCCCTGGAGATAAGAAAAATGGAACTTAACTATGTAACATAATATTCAAACAACAGTAAAAGAAGAAATTTGAGAGTATAGGGTTACATAATGAAGACTTTCAACTTGCTGTAATTTTGATGAGAACACAAACTTCAGAAATCTAGGAAAAGGTAAAACAGCAGCAAGTGACAATATTCTGAGGAAGGATGACAAAACTTCTTAGCCTTCTCTGATGGTATTTCTAAAGGAAGCCTAAAACTTCCACAGCACATGGGCAATAAGCATCCAGTGCTGCCAGCACTGAGAAGCCTGCACACATCAAATGGAGTTATCATAACCTGGATGTCAACATTGATAAGAAGCTACCTTGTCAAAAAGCAAAAGCACAAATGCTTGAACTATAAGCCCAGAGACGAAGAAATGCAAGATGGAGTGAAGAGGGAAGAAGGCAAGAACCATCAGTGGAGCGCTGAGAAAGTGTTGTTCCAGGGCTACAGGGAAAGTTACAAGAATACCTATTCTGAAAGGTGTCAATCCTTGCAGTTTATCCTTTCCAAATCATTCCATTGATTCAATCTCCCTTGAGATTTCCTGAATAATGACTGAATAAAGAAACATTCTGGATGAATAGAGGGAAGATCTTAGCATGAAATTCAGCTGAATTCTCTTAATCAAGGATCTGGCAATTTCCAGTGAACATAATTTGTTACGAAGGTGCACCATATTTTTAGGGAAGTAAACACTTCTCAGTTGCTGATACGACTATTAATTTCTATAACGCTCCAAAAATATTTTAGACACTTGCAGCATTTTCACATTCAAGTCTCAGCTCCTGTTTTCGAATCTACTATTTAATGACTTGTCAGAAAGACAGGACACATATCAGAAGGAAGAGACTATTACTTTAAAATATGCCAAACATTCAACAGTACCAGGGTTGACAGTACTACAACAAAGATTAGGATTTATACTAAACAAAACTTCCTGTCTACCTGCAGAAATTCCTTCAAAGTGGAGAAGACATTCACTTCAACAGAGTGCCAAGAACTGCTGATAGCCTATTAACAATACTGGGAAAAGCAGCATGACCCCAGAGTGTCCCAAATCCACCTTGGCAGTTCAAAACCAAATTTTAGATGCTAACTGAGGAGGGCAACATGGTCAATGATTATGAGAAATAGTGCCAGTCTTTTTCCAGAGGAAAATAATCAGTTCTTATTGCTTCCATTCATTCCTCCTTACATTATCTCCTACAATCATAGAGATGGCAGATTGAAATCAACTTGAACATAGTCATCTTGTCCTCTTTTGCTTCTATTCAGCTGCTTAAAAGCAGCTGTCTCTCTAAAACCCAGCAAAACAGTTATTCAAAACTTGCCAAAAGGTCTACAAAACCAGAGAGATGCCAAAAATGCATATAAACAGCAGCTTGGTCATGTGCTCACATAATCTTCTTTTTAAATTCTTTGTGTCCCAAAGCACATGTATTTTCTACTCATTGGAAACAATCCGCTAAATTGGTGACACATTTCACCTAAAATCATTTTTACTGAAGTCAATTTGAAGATCCAGAGCAGACAGAGAATACATACAGCTGCGTGTATTGCATAAACAATCAGATTGCTGGAAGAACTGTGAAAACATATCACGTACTGTATTGTCTGCTCTCTATTTGTCCACCAAAATCTCTTTAACTGGACATCACTGGATAACTTTATCATGAGAAAAGGCTGAGGGATGCAGAAAGAATAACAGCATAAAAAAATTCTCAAAACTGTTTATAATTAAGGGGGGATGGGAGGAAAAGACAAATTAGCTCACTGAGGAGAACAAACACCATGCAAATGCCAGAACATTTGTGCATGGAAGATCTGCACCGGCTGAGCAGTAGCAAGAAACAGATGATCAGTAATCAGTGAACAACAGGTAGCACTTGAGAAGAATGTGGTGGGAAGATCACAGTCAGTCTGTGAGGAACCCCAGTGTAGGTTTTCCTTCATGTCCCCAGGTGAACCTGCCTCCAATGGAACAGCATTTAAAGGCTTGCTGCCATGGCAAATGTCACCAGAAGCAGGAGGAGGGCTGGTTATGGATTAATTTGCTATTAGTGCCATTTGTCACAATCTTCAAACTTATTATCCTTGATTCAATCAGGCATTTGTATTGCTGGGAACACACATAAGCAATAAATTTAAAGTGACTCAGGGCAACTGAAAACTCCAGTTTGTACTAACTGGTTTTTTGCGGGGGTAGGTTGGGGTTTTTTTGTTGGTTTGTTTGTTAGTTTTTAATAATTGTCCTTTCCTCTGTTTTTTTCTACTCCACATTTGGAAACCTTTAGTTTCATATTCTAGGACTCAGCTTCATTACGTTGACAAGCAAATTACAACATCATGTAGGAGATGCCAATATACTAGCAGTGACTCATAGTGGTGGTGGTGGGGAGAACAAAAAAAACCAAACAGAAACAAAACAAAAAAAAGCCCAACACACTTTGGTTTTGGAAGCACTGCATCATTTATTTAAGTTATACATTTGCTTCAAGGCTCTGGTGAAACTGGGCCAAAGTAATGATTATAAAACAACGGGGGGATATATTTGAACAACCAGAAGAGCCTATGAGGTCCTAAGAGGAAAGCATCAAATAGGGCCATTGAGTCTGTACTCATAGTTGAAGCAAGAACTAAGAGAGTCACGGACTGACACCAAGGGTCACTACTGTACAGCAGAATGTGCTTCCATTTCCAGAAAGGATAAACGTGAACCCAAACTAGAGCTAACAAGCAGAAGAGTGACTCTCCAGCTTCATTCTCATCCCTACTGGCATCATCTCAGCTCTTTTGCAGGAGGATGGGTTCAACCTTCCTCTCTTTTACCCAGGGGGTTCTTTGCTTCACACAGGTGACAAGTTTTACTTGAGGTTACACTCCTAAAAACAACAAAAATACACTTTCTGCAACCAGTATTATGGGACAGTTTCAGTTGTTGCAGGGCGTAAAGTGCAAGTTCTCAAAGCTGCTCTGTGAATATCCTCCCTCAGACCCATCCTTCCTGCTTTACATTGCTGGTTTTGCTCATCACTTAATATATTCTCTCCCTTTTCACATGAATGGAAGGGAAAAAAAGAGAATACTTTTCCATTCCCAGTGATTCGGCAGCTGAAGGATGTAGATTGTACAAATACTCTGGACAGGCAGTAAAAGAGAGGTTAAAAAAAAAGCACGTAACAAGTTGTGCTGCTGCTGGTGAGGTTGTACATTGGCAGGATCACTGGTGCTAGGAAAGCCTCAATACAGGTGACCAAATATAAACCATTAAAACAACAAAACAAACTGGTTACCTCCAGGAAGGAAATAACATAGTTACTGCAATCCAAGCAACAACAAAAAAGGATGTATTACCTGATATCAGAAAGATCACATTTGTTTCCAGCGATGGCCATAACAATGTTTTCAGGACCATGTTCTTTTAGTTCTTTCACCCATTTCTTCAAAGTATGAAATGAGTCCTAAGCCACAGAAATAACAAATAAACAGCCTAGCCTCCATTGATGTATTTGCTTATTTTTTTAAGTTAGAGGAGCACAGTTTTGACAGTGTTAATGTAATAATAATCTTATAGGTCACAAGACCAGAAGAAGATTGCTGTATCTATGTAATATGCTTTTCAAACTTTAGGTCATAAGAGTTCCTCAAATTAATTCTTGAACCTGGATACTTCAACCTTTGTCCCCCCTTCCCAAAGCAGCACTAGATGTTTTTCTTAAATTCTCAGTGATGATGAAACTACCACAGCTCATTTAAGTTTTGCTAGTAGCTAATTTCCTCCATTTATAATGTGAGATTCATTTGTCTAATTTCAACATCTGCCCAGTATATTACTATCTCAATCACTGTCATAATTTCGGTAACAGCCAGGAGAGCTTTCACAGTGACCCAAATTTACTCATGATGAAACCAAAGATGACAATTCACTTGGCTTTTTCCCTCCAAAGTACAAAATTCAAACACTTTTTGATGCTATCTACCTTTTAACTGTAAATTTCCTATTTCTTTACACTAATGAACTAATAGCATTTAAGTCACTTTTGTTGCTAGAGATTCTAATTATAACACATGGTTGAAATTATTAAAGAAACTCAAAGTGAGCTCCCAAATATATTAAAGATTATTTTTCCCCTACAGAACTGCACAGAAGAGTTGTGTCTAAATCAGCAATGGCTGTATCAGTATCACTGAAGGGAGAGCACTATCAGTCATTTAGGAAAAAAACATCCATTCTGCTTTAATGGTCAATGCTGAATATTACGCATCAGAAAGTGAAATATACATTGGCCTTCCTCTCCTATTTTCTTCTCTTTACTGTGAAAGACATTCCACATAAGTTTGGAGAAAGGCCGGCAAAATAAAATTCTATTCTTACAATGCATGACAAGATCAACCGTAAAATATCTGAATTAAAAACAAGTATCAATTCAGTACCATTCACTCTTCCTCATCTTTTCTCGGCAAATTAGCAAAGGAGAACAGTACCTCTGTGCAACAGTGGCCACCATCATCAGCCACGGATCATTACACTAATGCACTGGAGAACCAACCCAGCCCTCTCAACCTAGTAGTAAATAATTCAATTGGCAAGGAAGGAATAAAATGCTAGTGAACTGTCATGACCATCCATCCATTAACGCCTCCTCTAACTCAGTTTTATCAGCGGGGGTTTCCTTCAAAAGCAGTGGAAGAAGCATTCAGCTAGAAGCTCCCAGCCTCTGGCTGAGAAATGAGCAAGAGCAGTTTAGGATCTGAAAATACAATTTTCATTCCAAATGAATAATGTTGAAACAAAGATCAGAGGCTTATTATTTCATTACTGGTTTCAAAGTTAAGATACCAGTCCCACAGTGCAAACATGAGATTATATGCTTAGTTAAAAATAGTTAGTTTTAAAATCAGTAACATCCAAACAACTGAATTTCTGTTCAGTTGACAAAGTAGCTAGCTGCTTTTTGTAGTAAAAGTCCAATTCCATAGAGAGAACACAGGTGGTGGTGGTGGGAGGGAGTATTGCAGGATATTTTCCTGTCTACCTAGCCAGTGGCAATCCAAAGAAACTCTGACAAAACACAGTCTCCAATCTTTTGTCTAGATTAAGTTTGAACAACACAAGAGCGGAACTTTATATTTAGTTTTTTAAGGCAGTTGGACACCTCCCTCCAAATCTGCACAAACTACCAAAGCATATAAACTCCACTGACATGAACAGGGAATAACACAGAAATACTTCTGCAGTTGTGGGTTTTAACTCCAAGTCTGGTTCAAGCAGAGGAGTTACCAAAGGCAAAAAGCGTACAGAAGGTCTTACCTGTTTGGTGATATCATAAACTATCACGGCTGCTGCTG
>NW_010305824.1:36487-43465 GCF_000700745.2 Antrostomus carolinensis
TGAAACTGTTAAAACATAACCCCCACAACAAAAAGATAAAATTAATAAATCAGAATTATCACGCTTTGTCAGGGCACAAAGACTTGCCATGGCAGGACCACTGACTTTCCTTCATACCACAGAGAACAGATGTCTTTAGTGGTTGCCCATCTCTAATTTTCCTTAAATGCCAGGGAAGCAGAGCTCCCTAATTTGCTGCTGTTCTTCCTCCTGCTGGATTTACACCATCAGCACTTACTGATGTTCAGTGCATCTTTTCCACTACACGGCATGGATTCTGAGGGCAAGTTTTGACATGAAGATCACTGACACTTGGAGGCCTAACCTGACAGCATATACACCCCTTACCCTCACAAACTGCAACACCGTGCTTTGCAGTTGTCACAGACTGGATTTAGCTTGTGTTCCACTTTTATAAAACACTGTAAATCACTCATAAAATTAACTTGCCAGAAAACTCTGAACACCTGTCATGTTTAGTTAGCCTATACTATGACAGGCATTTTGAAAAACATGGGTTCTTGCAGTTTAAGTTACTCTTCAGCTTTTTGTTTCAAGGGAAACATCCTTTAAGGAAAAAAAAAAAAAGGCAATAAATATGTTTATTTTAAGAACAGCTTGCCAATGAACAACATAATTTTCATAATTTACCATGACTCAGCAGCTGATTTAGAATTTCAGCCTATAATTACAGAGAGAAAGGAAGTCAAAAAGTCTTTCTGCTCATTCAACTAAAGTCTTAAGTAAACCAAAAAGAATCTTTCTTGGAAATACATTTAGTCTCACAGTAGTAATGCAGCCCTTTTACAAATTTTTATTTGTAAAAACATCTGCAAAAGCTTCATATAAAGCTGCAGCTAGTAACTGAGGTCAACTCCTAAATCAAATGCATTATTAGGGCAAGGTATGAATCTCGCTGCCCAGTGCATGTGCATGGATCCATGTGTTACAGTGCAAGTCTCTGCAGATTTACAGGACACATCTTTTTCTCAGAACTGTACTTACAGTCTGAGCATTTAGACCTAACAGCCTCCATACTTTGTGCTGTTTCACATGCAATGTATAAAGCAAGTTATTTGTAATATTGGTTCATTTGCCAGTTTGCAAGCTATTTATCACAGCTCACACATCCCAGCTCAAGGTCAATACTTTCTCTTACAACAGGAAGGATGCACAGCAGCAGTGACAGATGGTCAAGTGCTGAAGTGTTTTGGGGAGGGAGGCAGGTGGGAGAGCTCATTAATAGGAAAAAACAGCAGGAAAGAGGATGAGGAAAGAAAAAGGAATCAGTCAAGAAGCGTGGTCTGAAGGGAACAGTCAAGATCCCAAGGGAGTTTGGTAGACGCGTATCTTCCGGGCTTTTAGTGTGTGGCTTTATTAGTTGCATGTTTAATGCAATAAATGCTTTCCAGAATGTTTAGGCTTCCAGATCATGACAGAAAATTTCCAGTGTGTTGCATCAAAGTACCCTGGAAACCAGTGACCTTAATTGTGGAGGTACATCTGACCTTTCATGGTGCGTGCATGCTCCTCCCAGTCTGTAAACTCCTGGGGAAAAAAAAAAATCAACATACC
Organism: Antrostomus carolinensis; assembly: GCF_000700745.2. NCBI lineage: Eukaryota > Metazoa > Chordata > Aves > Caprimulgiformes > Caprimulgidae > Antrostomus > Antrostomus carolinensis. The sequence goes on from NW_010305824.1 coordinate 38,063, forward strand.
CTACACACACACTGATTTGTTTTTAATCTAGATTATGAGGCATTTATGAATTTACAAAGAGCTCTCAGATATCAGCAATCACACTTCACAGGAGTCTTGCAGTCAAACTCGCATGATTCAAGTTCCTCCAATACCGTCCCAGAAAGCACACTGAGAACCTGTATGACATCTTGGGAATGTCTCTCCCTTTTCTTTTGACCAGGTAACAAGAACAGTTTTCATAGTAGCTCTTTCACTGAAGAATATTGCCAGTGTTAGGGCCAGAAAGTAAAAATAATTTCTAAAAAAAGCAAACAGAAAAGCAGACCTCTCTCACTGGATCCTGGACAAGATTTTAATGGAACTAGGATGCAAACTACCACTTTTTGGGTAGGATTCATTTTTAGCTGGATTCCCAAACCAGTTTGTGAATCAGATATGCCCCAGGCTCAGCCAAAAGGAAGGGGTGGGAAAGCATGGCTGAGAAAAAGGAGAGAGGACAGGACCACCAGAAGCCAGATTCACATCCATTTATTCCACACTCCAATAGCTCTGCACTTGCAGAACTACTTTGTGCGCATCTCTACTATTTTTTTTTCCTACAACCAAAGCAATAATCCTTTTAAATCAGGTAAAATGTAGAAAACAAAGAAAACTTATTTTGAAACATTTTTGGAGATTAATGAATCACTTTCCAACAGTGTGTTGTATTTCAGTAACAGAAATGCCAAACAATATCAAACTATGTTTGACCTGCTCCTCGTGCCAAGAAACATAAAAAGGGGCCAGCAGAGGCACAGCATGCGGGAGGAATGCAGTTCCTCTGCTACTTAAGACAAAATAATCTACTTAAATATCCCAATTCTTCACAAGCTCAGAAAGAGGGAGGGCAAGACCACAGCAAGCTCGGAAAGGCAACTGCCTTTGAAAGGCGCTCAGTTTCAGTTAGTTGTTGTTAACACCTAAGTATGACCTCTCTACTGTACTACCTATTTACTTGCTCAGCTGACAGGGCAGTTATTTCCTCTTTCACTCTTCTATAGTAATACTTTAGCTGTAAGGCCTTTTAAGACTAGAAAACATTCTATCCATATTTGGGCACCTAGCTTCAAGATTTGTGCTTTTTTTCTTTTTTTTTTTTTTTTAATATCAAGTGACAGATTCCACCTGGTATGTAGGTTTATGTTCCTATGTGGATAAATCTGACACTCAAGATTTCATACATTGATTTTTTACATTGGCCAAAGTGACCAAAATGGGATTACAATGCATTGTAATGCAATTTCCTATGGTATGTGAGGGGGGGAAAAAAAAAATAAAAATAGTACTTTGAAATTGTTTAATAACAACGGAAAGTACACTAATAACAACTATCATCAGTTATCACAGTACAGAATATCAAATAAAACCAAAATTAAATCCCCTTTGTCATTCTTTTGCACAGTCTCATAAACAAATACAATGATACCCTATGTCCTAGTCATAAGAAATCACTGTTGTCCACAAGAAAACAGGAAAAGACTTTTTGCAACACTGCATGAATCAAGAGGAGTTGAAAACTTGTAACTCTGAGTAAGTTTCATGAGCTAATAATGGGCTCTTAACAAATGTGTTTTATGAGCATGGATTTTCCAAGATCACAAACATACTAGTAAAACCATTATGCAAATAATTATGTTTATTTGGTGGGGGCTTTGGGGTTGTTTGTTTTGGGGTTTTGTTTGCTTGTTTTTATTTTAAATCAGTGCCCAAAAGCAAAGTCCTCTTGAACCTTTTTCTGGCCTAATTATCTGGAAAAAGAGAGTCACACAAAATTAATTAGACAGATAAAAAATACTAACGTGCAAGTTTTTCACCTGCCAAGGACCAAATGTGGGACAGACACCCAAAACAAGCAACACACAAAAAAATCTGCTCACAAAATTAAATCTGATGGGACTATCTTCCGTATCATAAATTACAATGTCTATAACCTCGATTTTATATCTCAGTATTTCTGTAACTAGTAATTCCCAGGAAAATTAGGAGAACCCGGAGCAGTGTGAGATTTGGCATGAGAACAGCTCTGCGTCTTGAGAAGGGCCACCTAAAACGCTCAGGCAGCCACCCCCAGCTCTGCTCCATGGACCCCCTGGCCGCAAGCCCAGCATGCCGGGGAGTCAGCCCCCTGCAACCCCCAGCCCAGAGCAGTGCTGGCAGAGGTCACCCCTGCCTGCAGCCAGCAGCAGCTTACATCACCGCGGGTGAACAGGGAAATGCAGACCCAGAACAGTCGTCTATCAGCTCCCACCATCACAAATAACCACACTCCTAACCCGTTTCAAAAGCTGATTGAGGTCTTTTTTTTTTTTTCCATGCTGTTCCTACAGGATTCATATTATTTTGATGATTAATAAGATTCTGAATTCCTAATTACTAAATTACTTGTAATTTACTTGCACCTTGACTTACTAAAATTCAAGCATCAGTGCGTGCCTTTAAGCTGGAATATGAATACAGAGCAGTCTTGCAGTCTTAACTTTGCCAGTCTGCAAAACCAGGCTCTTCCAGTCTATAGATAAGGTAATGGGGAGAAGGTAGGGTCTAATCACCTTTCTCTGTATCTGGTCCAGCTTCAGTTAAACTTCCCTGACTGCAGGTGACCAGGTTTGTAGGCAGCACTCTAGACATCAAACACATTAACCACACTTTCCCTAACGTGCAACACATTTCTCCTGGCTGCATCATACACACATGATCATCCTTTAACCAGTAAATACATTCACAGGTGGCTTTCTTTCTCTCTTTCAAAAAAAATCACCTACAACTTCACAGCATACATTTTTGTTGGGAGTCTAAAGGTCCAGGGACTTGCTACTTATGCTACTGAATTTCATCCCCACCTTTTCCCACCATTTTCCATCATGTCCTTCTAGGCACTGGGAATACCTCCCATCTTTGTATAATGAGTAAACTGTCATTAGCAGCTCACCTAATACGGAAATGTAGAAGTCCTGTGCCTCTCATTGAGTATCCACAAAAAGTCTGCCTATTTACAAAGACTCACTTCACCACTCATTGGCCTGCTTGGCTTTTGTAGGGGTTGATAACAATGTGCGAGGCTGAGGCCACTAATCCATGCAATGCAACAGCTAAATTGTAGGGGCAAGTGTTCTAATCCAACAGCTACAGCCAGGCTGAAAGGGCCATTCAAAAGATAAATAAGAAAGTTATTTTATCAAAGACATGCCAAAAACCAAAAATCAATGACTTGTGTAGCTTCATGCAGACTTTTAAGACTTCCTCAGAGCACACCACACAGCGTGCTATATACCTACACAGTCACATGAGCACTGGTGCAATGCTAAATGGGTTTGGAGCACCTTCATACTCGTGCTTGTCTACCAACACATCCACTTCACACCTGCAGTTCATCATCTCTGCCACTAAGGGAGAAGTGGGGAGGCCACAGTCACATTATGAAATGTCCCCTGAAAACAGGTCCCCTTTTTCTCTCAGGATCCAACCAGAAGCTGATGAACCTTAACAGCAGTACAGCCCCGCAGCGTAGATGACGAATCAGCCTTAGGTGATGCAAATGCAAGTTCAGAGTAACCAGAGCTGCTCTCATTGATTCCAGGAGTATTTTGGGATTCTGCAACCCCTGATCCGGCCATCTCACTTAAGTCAACAGGAGCTTTGCCCTTGCAAAGGGCAGAAAATTGAACCAACCCACCGTTAAAGAATTTACCGCTAATTTATAAGCTTTCTAACACTTTACTTTGTTTCCTGTGCATCTCATCAAGGAGGAGTATATCTGTTTGTAGGCAATGCTCTTCACATTTCCTCTGTACTAACAGTAGAGAACGGGGAAGAAGAAAAACCCACAGAGTAGCCTATCACAATACTTAGAGGAGAAACACAAATTCAAGGGAATACAACGTAAATCACACCCAAGCTGTGGTCGTGATAGTCTCTTAGCCATGTCTTACGTAATGCTGGTTTAGAATGCAAAACAGAGGCTGAATAAATACAGAAATAAAAAACTACCACTCCTGCCTGTTTATGTGGAGGCTGACAAACGCTGCTGAAGACAGTCTGGATTCATTCAAGCTGCCAGGCACACCAGGGAACACTAATTCATCTCTGCAGCTCTTCACACCATCCTGTAGTGCTACGACCCAGCACTGGCTCACTGCCACAGCAGGACTGCCTCCTCCAAACTCCACCGCCAAGAGGAAAACAACAAACCCCCAAAAAACAACAACTCCCCTCCCCCAACCCCTCCATTGGGTTGCTTTTACCATCCCAGAATATAAAGAATATCACTTGTTCTTGCTGTAACAGGATTATCATTCTGCCTAAAAGCATGGCTGGAAAGGGTAAAGATGCACAGGGTATGCAGAGCCACAGCAGTGCTCAGCCAGTGGTACGCACCTTCTCACATCAAGGGCTGAATTCAGCTAAGATTTTTCCATGTGGTGCCTTTTCAAGCATGTGCAGGTGCACAGCAGCACAAGATTTGCCTCCTGACAGCTGTAATCATTTGACTAGATTTCACTCCCATTCTTGATAAACTGCTCTCTGACTATGTACCTTACAACTGAGTGGCCAAGACCAAACTACTTAGCTCCTCTTGAGGTCAGCAACCCTTGCCCTTTCTTTACCTTGGAGCCTTTAATGGTAAGTACAGCCACAGCTTCTGGCTCTCTGCTAGTCATTTAATGGACAGTGACACAGCAACTTCCTTCCCCTTCCTATTATACAAACTCACCCTCCTACACTAGGACCTCCATGCACCTTGGCCCCCTTGCTCAGCAGTCCACCACCAGCCCCTCTGCAGGTAATTTTGAGTGTCCTGTTTCTCACGTCCTCAGCCCTTCCTGCCATACCATCCCCACAAACCCGCTGAGTCCTGACCCCAAACCCACCAGGAGCATATTCCTCCTCATGCTTTGGCCTCTCTTCCTACAACCCAAACCGTTGAGGTTCTTGAGATGAAGAGCATGGTAGACCAATGCCAGAAACACACTACTACCACCCTGTTTAGGAGGGCTGTCTTAATTGCTTCCACGGACCAGGTAAGCAAAGAGTCGGAGGTTGCCACTGTTGCATCTGCGTTGCATAGCCTCACTGAAACGGTCCACTCACCACAGACGGTACCTTTCCTTCTACTTGCCCAAGTCTGGGCATTTAAAAACCCCCTTCCTGTCCCCTTCAAGGCAGCACCTGCCAACAAACAGGAAATCTGGGGTGTGGAGAGAAGCAAAGGCAAAAACCAGCCGCATCAAACAGATTATCCTGAAACATAAGCTTCTCACACAAGAAGTGGCACAGAGAGGAATACAAAATTCCTGACATTCTCAGCTGCCAAAGAGCAAATGGAAATATGTTATGCATGAAAGGCACTATCAGATACCATTTAGCATTTTATAGCCTTGGGTA
>NW_010305824.1:43513-59316 GCF_000700745.2 Antrostomus carolinensis
AAGCTGAATAAATCAGAAAAGATCTGTCTCTCTCCAACCTACAGGTAGTTTTTGCTAGTTAAATTGAAGAAGATATATATATAAAAGAATGAGCATTTTTTTCTCAAATATGTAACAATTCTTAAAGTGAAGAGGGAAAAATTCCAATATTTTAGGATAATCGTTTGAAGATATTTTAAATAAGCAGAAAACAAACTTTTGTGACATCACAGAAGTGACCTGTGCTTAGCCCTTCTGAAGTTTACAGTCAATAAACAGAGAATGCAAAAGACTTTACACCTAAACCACATCTCACTGACAAGCTACACACGCTACAAGTTTGTTGAAGCTGAAGTAAAAACACATCCACATGCATCTCTTAATTGATTTACCATGCTTTACGCTCACTCTAAAAATAGTAAGAATAACATATTCACTTAGTAGCTGTAATTCCACTTGTGCTCTCACAAACACTCATACTACCAAATCACCAGCTGACCTTTTAGCATGCTGGCAGTAGTTCACCATGGTGAGGCCCTTACACCATGTACAGGGAACCACCTCCCCACTGACTGAGCTGTGCTCTACCATCAGAGGTACCTACAAAAAACTACAGAGCAAAATTGAGGCCACAATTTGATTGCAGAAGTAATTCAAGTCCTTGATAGTTGGTGTTAACTCCTCTTAGGACAGTCTGGTTTCAGAGGAAACATCCATAAGCTCTATTATTAGGTTGCTCAGCTTAGAGGAAACGTCGATCAAGACTACAGCAAGGACAAATCCTCCTGGCAAGGAGCATTTTCACCCCCTACCTTGTGACACTCTCTCTGAACCACAAAGACAACTACTGTCACTCAGAAAAGAGGGAGCTATAAAGCACTATAGATATCTTATCAGTCAGCCTTTTCCTGGAAATGGAGCAGTTTAAAAAAAAAAACCAAAACCCAAAACAACAACAAAAAAAGAAAAAAGCCCACAACTCAGAGTAATTCCTACCGAAGTTTACACTGAGCTCAAGTAATTGAGGCTCCTTCTATTAAACAAAATTAAAAATCCCAGAGTTCAACACAGTAAATTTAAAAAGGACAGAGACAAATTTTCCTGCCCTAGAAACACAGCCCTCAAGCTCCCAAACCATTTTCTGTAATATTCCTCAGCTGGCAAAATGGAAAGCTGGCAGCCACCCAAGGTATTCAGACAAAGCATCGTAATTAGAAGCTACTTAAGGCATCATGAACCAAAATATATGCTAATAAAAACATCATTAACTAACTTGTGAAGAGACTCTTCTTAGGGGAGGGAATCTTTGCTAACAATAACATAATTATCGTGTGTTTAAGTCCTGAAGTCCGTGGCAACAATTTAAAGCTGATGGGGAAAAAGTGAGATAGGGAAAAACGTGACATTTGGAAAATACTGGGGTGGAGGGAAAGTGACTCCGAAACCCAGAATAACACGAGCTTGTCTGATAACAACACATCAACATAACGCAGCTGGGTCTGCAGAGACCAGTACTTGGGCACAGAAAAGCTGGGGAATTTTGTTAAGTGTGCTGCCAGCTTAAGGTTCTCCTACCCAAAAAAGGGAGAAAAAAAAATAATAAAAGGATTAGCAAGCTCTCTCCTGTGTAATCAAGTACAATGTGCATTTCCCACAGCCAGAGCTGCTGGAGAGCCAGGTACTCCTGTGCAGGATCTCCTCTGGGAAACACGCTGAGCAGTCACTCCCACCAAGGCTGGGAGGGAAGTTGCTTTGGATCTCCACTTTCTGCTGTATAATTGCCATTCTGCAGAAATGACATTGGCTTGTTATTTCCCACAAAAATGGCAATTCTGGTTCCCTCTCTACTCTGTATACAATTCTGAGTTTCCTGACACAAAAGAAATAAAATATTGTATCTAAAATCCGTATGAATCTGTTGTCCATGACCAACCTCGAACTGGCTCAACAGACCAGTTCTTCAACAAAGTCAGGTATCCCTACAAGCTTTTAAACCCCTTGTGACATTACAAGTGGCTATCTGAAAGCTGCTCTAATGCCTCAAGGGGGTGCTGAGCGCTTCCAGATGGCTCCTCTGAGCACCCAGGACACAGCTCCTTTTTCAGAAGCAGCCACAGGAATTTCCAGTTTCTCCCAGCTGACTGAAGGCAGCCAGGAGGTACATTGGATGTCACAGAGCATTGCATAAATGGGGGCTTGAAACTAAGGTATTTGAGAGCGGTTTCTCTACACTCTCCAAGCTGGCAGTTTCCCACTCTGGTGCTCAGAGAAACTCAAGAAAAAGGAGGAGAAAACTCATAAAAAAGAAGAAACTCACGAACAAGGAGTGCAGAAGTGCTGCTGCTGCTGCTATTGTTACCACCTGCCCGCTCTACCATGGTTAAGGTTTGAGCTTAACTTTCAAGGCAAAAGCAAGGCTTCTGTCAAATCTCAGCCTGGGCTCTTCTGCCGTGAAGTAAAGGAGAGCAGCAGCAGCACAGGGCAGGCTCCATCCCCATCAGCACACAGACACAGCAACAGCTGGCACAGCTGGGGAAGCACAGAGTGTCCCAACTCCAGAACAAGCTCACACAAGTCCTACACTTGGCCTCGTGTTTAGAAGAGCTGGGCCTAACGAAGGCAGGAAGTCCTAAACGTCATTATCAGCAGCACAGACAACAGGGGCACTGACAAAACTTTCAGACATTAACACTGGAACGTAAAGCCTCAACAAAAATTGCAAAGAACACGAGAAGGACAGCAGCTCTCAAAGCAGAAACACCACTCAGAAGACATTTCTTAGTACACTAAGAAAAACAGCAATACGCCCAGAGGTTGGGGTAGCATGGAAGTCTTGGGTCATCACTGTTCTTCAGAGGATAACAAGAAAAACAAAAACAGGAGGAGACATCTGTTCTTGAACAGCAGATCAGAAGGAATAACACAAAGATGACAAAGTAACTAGAATCCCAAATACAAATGAAAATGAATAACCTATTGAGAAGCATCATGTGTTTAACCGTAAAATGGGGATGTTCCAGGAGAGAGAATGGCCTGGAACGGTATAGACCTCACCTTGGGAAACTTGTCTGCCTTGGTAGCTAGCACTCAACACCCATCAACTTTATTTACTGTATCACCCCAGTTTCCTTGAGTCCTAGTGCAGGATTGGGAATACATTGTGCAAACACAGAAGAAAAAGATGGTCCCTGGCCTAAAGAGATTATAATTTATGATTGCACATGAAAACCTGTAACATAACTTACGTGTAATAGATGCTGAGTAATTTAACAAGGTTTGTGGTGGTCACTGCTCATCATTGTTGGACACAGAAAAACCCCCCAAAAACCAGCAAGTAGATGTTTGAAAACATGATGAGCATAAAAAAAAAAAAAAAAAAAAAAGAGAGAGGAAACATAAGGGACTAGATGGGAAGGATGGATTTTGTGTCCAAGAGTCAGAGCTCTGTCACAGATTTCCTGCCTCAAATGAGGCATCATTTATTTAGTTCAGTAAATATGACTCTATTAATATTCACCTATACTTAAAAAAAAAAAAAAAAGTTGAGTCTTAAGAGTATGTGGGAAAATAGATTGGAATTTATATCTAAATGTCAAGAACTAAGTTTTGTGTGCTAAAGAGCTAAAAAAAAAAAAGAAAGAATGGGGCAGTGAAGAGGGAGAGGGAGAAAAAAAAAAGAAAGAGGGAGAGAGAGAATAAGCAAGGAAACACAAAGCACAGGAAAGAAAACTGAATCTTCGCTACCTCTTGCAATAATTAGTCAGTTAGCAGCTTCAGACCATGCAGAAATTGAACAAACAAGATTCAAGGGAAGGAATTATGTTGTACTTCAAATATGTTTTTCAAGATCCGTTTTCCCCACTATAAATAAACTGAATTGCTAACAGCCAACAGATTTCATCAGGGCCACTTTATATCATGCTGCGCATTGTAAATAAAAGCATTTCCTGTACTTAACAGCAAAAATCTTTACTGCCTGCAATTCAGATACAAGGTATGGATAATAGAGGGGGATGTATCAGGACTGACAGGATAGCCTGTATAAGCATCTCATTTCACCTCAACCTAACATGAGCATACCTACATTTTTTTTTATGAACAGCAGCAGTGCAAGAAAGTGTGAAGATATTTTAAAACGTGTGCATGGGTTTCTCCATTTTACACAACACACAGAATTACTAAGGTTGGAAAAGACCTCTAAGATCATCCAGTCCAACCATCAACTCACCACCAACGTGCTCACTACACCATATCCCCAAGTATTACATCTACACGTTTCTTGGATGCCTCCAGAGATGGTGACTCCACCACTTTCCTGGGCAGCCTGTTCCAATGTCTGACCACTCTTTCGGAGAAGAAATTTTTCCCAATATTCAACCTGAATCTCCCCTGGCGCAACTTGAGGCCATTTCGTTTCATCCTATCACTGGTTACCTGGGAGAAGAGACCAACACCCATCTCACCACAACCTCCTTTCAGGTAGTGTAGAGAGCATTAAGGTCTCCCCTCAGCCTTCTCTTCTCTAGACTAAACAATCCCAGTTCCCTCAGCTGCTCCTCATAAGACTTGCGCTCCAGACCCTTCACCAGCTTCATTGCCCTTCTTTGGACACACTCCAGGGCCTCCATGTTTTTCTTGTAGTGAGGGGCCCAAACTTCTTTCAAACTTCTCAAGATAAATGTGGGCATATATAAAGAGGACTCTACAGTCATCCTATTACTGCATACTACTGCCACTGAGGCTATTAAAAGTAACAAGTGACCAACCAGGCACAGTCAAAATGAACTAAATGTCCACAAACTCCATTATGGCTTTTTTGAGAAAGTAACAAGTGACCAACCAGGCTTACATACAGTCAAAATGAACTAATGTCCACAAACTCCATTATGGCTTTTTTGAAAAGACAAAGGAAAAGCTACTTCATGTCAGCAATTCACTTCACACACTTGAAAAATCAAGACAAAAACCCTAAGTGGTTCAGGTTGCAGGTGCTAATTTCCAAAATAACACCAGCAGACACAACCCATGCCCATATTCAATGTCACAATTCAAGACACTCTGGAGTCAGCACCTAAGCTCAGACCACCTGTCAGCCCATGTTCTGGACATCAAGTGCTTCCCAATGTCAACAAAAGCTGCCACATGTATGCCTGATGAAACCAAAGGGGAGCTGGAGACCCCTTGTACACTGCCCAAGCTGTCTTGACGAAAGAGGCTGACAATTCACATCAGGCCTGTTTTTTTTTAGGTAAGTAGTATGGTCAGCCCACCTCTTCATTTTTCCCACCTGTGAAATGGGAACCTATATACTTGGTGACTGCTAAGTTTTACACTTACGAAGTCTTCTGAAGATGAAAGGTTTAGAAAAAGTATGCCAACATATTGAAAGAGATCAGGATAAAAAAGACATATTGCAAAGTAACACTCACCCGCTCCTGACCAGCTGTGTCCCAGATCAGAAATTTATGAAGCTCATTCCCACAAGGCACAGTTTTAGTCATAAAAGATGCTCTGAAAAGAAGGAAGCAACAGAAATTTGTAACATGACCAACACTCTGAATACGCAACCTATAGACCTTAGCCAGTTCTGCTATGTTAGACTTCATATGGGGAAACACTAAAACCTTGATAAAATGCCTACAGAAGTGAAAGTCCCCCTTTTCTCAGATAAAATGATACCTATATATGTCTTTTAAAAGAAAGGAAAAGCCTCTGAGGTTCAGAGTTCTCCTGTTGCTCACACTTAGCTTTTGCTGCTAGCTAGCTCCATCTTCTCGGTGATATGGACCTGAGAAAAAGGTATCAGCCAGCATCACACCAGGCAATTAATGCACAACTTTTCAGTTTAACCTAGGAGACTGGACTGCCAGGGAACAGACAAGTCGCCTGCTGGAAGGCATGTGGTGAACAAATAGAGAAAAGTTCTACCTTGTCTCAACCCAGATGAAGAAATCTTTGTGGCCTCTTGTATTTTTTGGAGGAAATGCGATTTGTCTATGTTTTCATGGTGTGTTTTCTGTTAGCTTAAGAAACAGAGTTACGAATGTATAGGCTTTTTCTATAGTATGGCACTTGAATTGAAAGCTGGCTAGGAGATACTGCCTAACTCTGGTAACCTCCCCTCCACTGCTCCCCATCCTATCTGGACACTGCTGAACAATTTCTGCCATAGTAACATTTTTTCCCTGCTCATAAAAACACATTTGATACAATGCACTTTCATTACAAAAGCACCACATGACATCAAATGACATATGACTGATCAAAACATTTCCTGAGAATGGTATACCAGAGTTCTCCTCTATAGCCATCTCCAAATTGCTCAAATTTAACAATGTTGCATTGCTCATAAAAATATTAAGCAAAAAAAGCAGCATTTTCTTTGGTTATTTTCAGGGCATGTGCTTTCAGTTGTCACTTTTCTTCTCAAAGCATTAAGCAACACTTTACAGCTTCAGAACCAGAAATTTTAGAGCCTCAACAGCTAGTGTAGATTGCAAGTATTGTATATTTAAAACATTTAATTTGAAAAAAAAAAAAAAAAATCCTTATCTGTATAGAAAAGTCATATCACCTGCACGCAAGCTAGCCTTCACATTTTAATCCTCACACTGAAAAATATTTTCCTTCTGTTATCATTATTATGAAAATTAAAGGGATTTTTTTTTTAATTTGACCAGAAGACATTTACTTAGCAACAACAACCACTTGGGGAAAAAGGCTGCTGATGATTTAGAAGTAAAGAACCACTCAAGTTCCCATTGATTCCTTCACTGCAAAGAAGCGTCCTTCAGTCAGTAATGTTATTCATTACATGCTTCCTTTCTCTCTGTCCATTTTTCTCTATTCATTACATTCAGGAGTCCAAAATTGTCCTGGACTTCAATGTGCAATTCCAGCTGAGACTCCTTCATGCATCGAAAGGCAGAGCTTTGGAAGATATTGTCTAACCCTCTGAACAACACACAACAATCAATACCAATCCTTCACAGACAATTTAAAACAGCTCTAACACACAAGCCAGATCAGCCCTTCCCACCCATATTACTCCTTTGTGAACGTTACGTATTAGCTGTCTTTCCCATAAGAAATCAAGGATTTTCAAAATTTTCCAGGTAATGTTGGATTTAGCAGACTTGTCCCTAAGGTGTTAAAAGAAAAAAATTTGGAATTAAAATCAACTACAGGACTAATAGGCTTCTGATAGTCTGACACATGGAAGCTTGGCAGTTTTTAAAGAACAGGTGTGTATAATAATCTAGTATTATTATACTAAATAATTGTATTTAGTTTAAATTGTGTTGTCCTTATGTCAAGAAAGATAGGATAATGTAATATGTCCTAAAACTAGAGGAAAGCACGTCCACATCTGGGAACAGACACTGTCCACGTTCCAGCCCAGCTTGGCAGGACACACAATGAGCTCTGACAGCCTCTCCATAACAGATTATGCTGCAATATAGTAAACTGAGGTCCCCTTGGTATTCTCGGAACAGGGAGAGCAGAGCAGAACTGGCCTGGGGCAACGCCAGACTCTCGGAACAGGTAGCATGAGCTGAAAGCTGTTAAAGGAGGCCAAGGGGTTCAGTCAGATTGACAAGCTGGAGAAAAAAAGATATATAGTATTTAGAGCCTTGAAAGTAAGGAAAAGAAAGGAGCTCAGCTGAGGTCAGTGACTTAAAAAAATATACCAAAGAAAAAAGATATCATGCATGGTACTTATGCGTGGTACTTACCCAATAGTAGGACTAATATTGTGATCGAAGTGGTCCTGGACAAATCGACAAACAATACTCGATTTCCCAACCCCAGTATCCTGAAAATAAAAGAAAGCATGGCAGTGAGTTCAGGAGACCCTAGATACCAATTCTTCACCTGAAGAAATAATCAAATATTAATCTGTGAAATCAAATTCTCTCTAGTGGCAAGTGGGGCATGTTAAACATTTCAAAAGAAAAGCGAGCACATGGATTATGCTTTGCAAATGTCAGCATTGTGAATGGAGCTCCCTGGTCCTCGTCCCAACTCTCCCTTCTCTATAAGCTTTGTATTTTTGGGGGTGGATTCTATATTCCTGTTGCAAAGGCAGACCAAGCATGCTTCCAAAACTACTTACTAACACCAATCTTTTAGTACACTGACAGCACTAACTTGGTGGAAGCAACCTTTTCATGGCAAGACAAACAAGCCTGCTTAGTGGAAACTTTGCAGAGGCTTCAGATGGTTTTGAAAAGGCAGAAACCCAAAGATTTGGATCGCCAGAGATGTGCAGCTATCCCCATGCCGGTTGTGTTACTGGACTGCAGTGAAACAGCATTAATTCAAATGCTACACAACTTGCTCTCTACACTGCAATGTGGCAGGCTGCTTCCATTTGGAGGAATAGTCCTTTTTTACCCTCTCAATCAGTAAGGAAAAATAACAGCAGTACCGTACTGGAATAAAATTCAGAATAAGGGGGTACGAAGCTTGAAATTATGCAGAAATACTATTTTAGGCATTTAATATATTAACAACTTCCCCAAAATGCAGCATTTTTCGGCTTGTCTCTGTTACTCCACAAAACCTTGGATGGTAGGTAGAAGAACTTAAATTATACAAAGAATTATCAAAGAAAAGGAATAGAAATATTGCTATGTCTCCCACAGAATTGCAAAGAGCCTCCTTAGAGACACAAAGGATGTCAGGAAATCGATCCTGACCTTTTCCAAGACATTAAAAGTGACAGGCCAGGGCCCAATCTAACTCATTAAAAAGTCAATGGAAAGTTTTCTATTAATTTCATTCAAAGTGATTGCAGAGCTACCAGGTTGTACCTGATGGTCCCATTTGTATCCACATTTTAAGGCACGTGACTGATTTACACAAACTTCTCGAAAAGCACCAAGACAAGAGAATACAGTTTGTTGAGAGTACTACACACACAACTACATATTTTAAATAAATAAATAAATAAAGCAGCCTTTGCCCATACATAACTACACATAAAAAAATAAGCCTTTGCCTTTCCTGTAATCAATTTTGCAATATTTTATCTCATTTTGAATATGAAAGAAATAGAATGCCTGTATTTAGATTTCCTTTCACCATGCTTAAATGGAACTATTCATCACTGCAAGTGGAGTCTTTATAGACAGCACTTATTAGAAAACCATCACTTAAACTCTGATATTTAATTCAAAGCTGTCCTTAGCCAGCTTAAAAGCCATAATAAATGCTCATGCTACACAGACGGCTGTTTATCTACTGTGTTCAATCAATAGAAGAAAAAAGATCAAAGAGAGGAGCAGTGTTTAAAACCATCCCCATAGCCTTTGATCAATAGCAGCAACACATCCTGTTGCTATTCCCAAATTTTGCCTTCATTATCGATTCCAGCTGACATCTCTGTATAATTACCAGACCAGGATGGCAGAACACATTTAAAGGGGGGGGAAAAAAAAAAAAAAAAAAAAAAAAAGTCCTCTGCACTGAAACTGAGTATCTAATTATTACTGCAGATTTTAAATGTTGTGGAGAAACCAAAACTACCACCCCACTGGGTGCAAGGATTTACATTTCCCTCTTTCGGGGACAGAGTTTCTGCCATCATGTTCGAAACTGGATCTTGACTCCTGTGACCCAGCAATGCTTTAGTTTCATCCGTTTCCTCCAGCTCCTTTGCCAGGTCACTCAGAAGAACAACTGGAATTACAGCTCCTGAGCCCCATCTCTGGCAGGGACGTGACATCCACAAGAGAGGATTAAAGCTTAGCTCATTTTCCTGGAAGCTCCTACCTCTTCATCTTTCAGTTCCTGGCTCTAACTGATGTTTCATGCTAACACTAAATTAACTTTAGAAGTTTCTATTGCCCTTGCATCTCTTGCAACAAGCACAGCTGAACTTAAGCATATGCCAGGCACAGAAATAGCCCTCAAGAAGCTTAAAGGCATTCTCACACTTTGCTCCTGGAGTTGCTTGGACCACATAAAGGGTTAAACTTACCCCTGGTGTAACTCCAGTGAAATCAATGGACCTGGACCACAAATGAACCTGTCTTTAGGACGACTGCTATTCCAGCTGGTGGCCAGTGCTTTCTAGGAGCCAGGCAAGTTACTGCACCATGGGATTCACTTGAAATAAGCACCCCTGGCTTCTGTTTTGTTGCCTGGAGGATACAAATGGCGGGCTACCAGAGTGTAATTAGAGCACAGAGGGGAAGGAAATAAAAAAGAAAAAGCTTCCTACTCAAGGCAGTGATTATCATTCCAGTGTGGGATTTAAAACTACTTAGACAACTTTCAGTCTATGTTATCATATCTGCACATGTCACATGAGACGCTCACCTGCCTGAAAGCAAAGCAAATCATGGTATATGAACATTATACAACAACTTGAAAACTTAGTAGAAATCCTTTACTGCTAATCAGACCTTATCTTTTACTAACAACAGGGAACTATCTTTCAAGTTGATCTCACAGAAGTCAAAGAAAGCATGGTCGCTTCAAAGAAGTAGAAAAGGTAATCACTTCTTGGCAAAGCATTTAATTAAGCCTCCTTACTAAGGCCGTACAAAGCTTTCCTGCTACCATCTGCTTTGTCCTTTGCTATATAGTCTTTCTCTACATACATCCATTTTTCTAACATCTGATGGGGATGATCATCCTCATTTTGTTCCTTTTTCTTCAAAGGATTGTAACAGACTTGTCAAGCCACATGCCTGGTTAACATTCATACACGCAGATTACTTCTTTTTTCAGTTCTCAAAGTTCTGCTTTTCGCCAGCGTTTTATACCCTCTGCTCCTTGGGTTTTAGTTTTTGGGTTTTTATTGCATGCTAGTGTACGTACAACATCAAATATACACCAAGGAATAAAATTTTGGCTTATGTGAAAGGTCACAGCAGTATTAAGCTGAGTGGATTGGACAAGTTTCAGAAACTTAGAACACATCCTCAAGAGTTATGTTGCACTTTAAGGAATAGACCCTGTAATTCTTCAGAAAAACCCTTATCTATGGCAAATCTAAGGGTTTCAGCACCATACTAATTGACTCATCATGATCAAGAGTATCCGTGAAAGGAGTGGCAAGAAAGGAATAAATACAAAATTATTATCCTGAATCAAGATGCTCATGATGCATTTGATGAGTCACTAGTAGAACCAACTGCACATTTTGCTTTTCTCCTTTCTTCTTTACAAGCCTTGTAGCACACTTGCAAAATACCAGTTATAAATTGCATTGTACCAAGATAAGCAAAAAGTGTGGAGTGGAGAGGAAGGAAAAGAGTAGAAATGTAATCTACAGTAAGTGAACCGCTATTAGTTCACCAGAAGAAGTAGCTACAACTTCCCACTGGTCAGCAAAATGGATATGGAAATCTGAAGCTGCGCCAGATGTTTCTGATAAACACAAGGAACCAATGCAAACATGACCAATTTCTGATTTTTACTCTTCAACCCTGAATAGATATTCTCTATTCCTCCAAAATCCTCTACCTGCATATTTAGGCACAAGGATTTTAAGAGCACCAAAATGGAGAGCAGCATGCCACAAACACCGGTGCTTCCACCCACACTCCTGCTCGCAGACAACCACCCCACGTGGCTCTTCCTGGCTCACATCACCATAAAGGAGATGAGACTGTATTTCATGCCAGCAGAATCACAAGATGCCAGCAACTCATTTGCAGGCAACCAACAACTGAGCTGCTGATTTCTTCTGGCTGATTTGCAGCAGCACAGAGGAAGACTTGGGGGGGGGAAAGAAAGAAAAAAAAAGACAAACATAAGTTTAATATGAGCAATATATTAAAAAAGAAAACCATTCTCCCATTACAAATAGGCAGTTGGTATATTCCTTTGTCCACTGTTCCAGATGTGTGCATCCTGTCAGAAAAGAACTAATATAGGAAAAATTAGCTCTTTAATTTAAATCCGGATGTTTTATTTATACTTTTGCACAAACATAGGGCTCAATCCTCTAAGCACTTTTCCAAATTGAAGACAACTATACCACTCTGTAAACACATCCTTGATTAGGATGTTAGTCTTTAGTCTTGATGTTATAAAAGCTTTACTCCTCATGTATATCTTTTTTACATCTGAAATGGAACTAATGTTGAACTCACAAAAAAATCCACATATATGGTGACTGATGACTAAACAGCAGCCCTATAATTATGCACACTGCTGCAACTGCTATTTTATTCTTGACTATGTAAAATCTTTCTGTGCTAGGTTAACACAGAGGGCTTTTAAAAGATATGTAAAATTAAGATAAAACATGCGAAAATCCTTTTATGACTCTAGGATTTTGACAACACAAATAAAACAAGAATACTAGACAGCATTTCACACGAGGAAGTGGCACATTAAGAATGAACATACTGAAGAAGCTGCCTTCTGTCTTCCCACTTGCAAAGTTAGAATAAAAAAAAAAAGAACATCTGGCTTGTAACCACCACGGATCTCATGACTAACTTCCCATTTCAGCTTTAAAAGATGGCTGAGATACCCTGGAGATGGGTGCCACAAAAATCTGCATCAAGAAGTAACGGAGAACTGATCTCTGTAAAATAGGGATCCAAATCATAGCTCCTTCAGAAGGATGAAAGTTCCCATCAGCTTAGACAAAGCCAAGAGTCAATCTACAATAATTCAATTTGTATAAATTATTAAAAATTACAAATGTCTGTCCCTCCAAAGCATTTCTCGTAATAACACAGATTCATTGAGACATAATCTGCAGGCAGAGGTCTCATTAAAACTGACAGGGTTTAACATGCATTTGTCTCGCGTTTCAGAAGAAGAATGCTCATACCTTAACAACCTATAGAAGGTACTAATACCAAGTGCTCCAGAAAAGCAGGTAAAGCCAATTATTTCAACAATAATACAAGAAACACTTGGAAGTGACAAGTCTTAATCCTTTCCCATAAGCAAGACACCAATCCCACAGCTCACGTGGCTTCACTGAACTTGGCAGGACTCCCCTGCCCCTCAAGAGCCCGTTTGTGCTGGGGCTCCCTGAAAGCTTCCCCACTAACCACCTGAACTGCAAAGACACCTCAAGCATTTGGCAGCTCAGCCCTTTCTCTGAGGGTCCCTGGTCAAGAGAAAAACAGTGTGACCGAGGGTTGATTCAGTATAACCCCCCATGAAGACTCTCGTGGCACAGCTTCCTCATCACACGGACACCTGGAATTACAAAGCTGCTCACCCCAATGAAAACCTGAGTTGCAGGCAGAAGGTAGTACTGGAGCCCACCAGCAAGCTGTTTTGAAGCTTTCTAAAGATACATTATCATCAAGAGGTACAGTAAGTGTAGGCACTAGAAACAACCATGGTCAAATCTGGCCCACTAATGATCTTCTCAGTGCATCTTCTAGTGAGATGCTGCTGTCTTGTGTTATCTTTTGCCGGGGCGGGGGGAAGGCAGGAAGGTTCAATCAAACATACAGATCAAGGGTACAGTCAAGAAGCTGTCCCACTCTTCTGGCTGTTCCTGATTGAGAGAAACAGCAGTTCCTGGCTCCCTGTCACATATTCATTCCACCGGATAAACTCTTTGGCTGGTTCATTACTAAATGAAAAATAACAGAGGAGCCAGTTTTCACTCAAGATTTCCCAAGCTAAATTCTCCTCTTTGTTACACTGATTTGGCTTCTGCCAGTGCTACAGCAGAAAGGAAGGAGAGGTCCTTGCCTTGGCCAGTGCAGAATTTCCATTGCTGGAGTAATTAAGATGTACACATGAAAACATTTGAATTGGTACGAAAGTTGGCAAAAAGGAGAAAACTGTCCTTTATCATCAATGCATTTGATATTTTAAATACCAAAATCTCTACAACTGAACAGGCAAATCTGAGGTGACAGACATAGTTTAAACTTTAGGGGAAGAAAAATAATCAATGAGTCTTACAGAAAATGCAAACGCAGAGAGACCTTTCATTCTAGTAGCTCTGTAAAGCGCAGCTGGTTTTGACTTGGCAGTTCAGCTTCTGCACATTAAAATAGCCATTCTTTCCACTGTCAGAATTGGCCACACTTTAGTTTCTGATTTACAGCTGAAACCCCCTGGCCCATTCCCATCTCAGCTGGACTTTGGACTTTTTTTTCAAATTCAGATGGAATTTGAAAATTCGCAGCAGTGTAATCACATCACAGCGCTGCTAGATGGTCAGCATTTTATGAGCTATCATCAAACAAATCGCTACGCCTGCACCGTAAAGTATCTCTGGGCTTTTGCAGAAACGCCTGCTCAGCTCTGGTCAAGCCTGGCATCTAGGAGGAATGTCACTCCTCATGCAAGGTCTGGCATGCAGCCCTGAGATATCCAACCTGCATCTTCGATGCTTTCAGAGGTGCCAGTCCTTAACCCAAAGGCACTGGGTAAGGTGATGAGCTAAGGCCAAGTACAGGATTACAGCTGTCTTAAATTCCATTTGGAGGTAAAAAAGCAAGAAGCTGAACAATAAAATAAAGCTTTGCAATTTGCAGCCTGCTTTAGTCCTCTATGCCTGCTATTAACATTTTAATCGTTACTCAGACGATCAGATGCAGGCAGCATTGCAATACTTTCCAGGTCTTACTAATCCAGTTACAGCTGCTCTGGAAGGCTGTGGCAGGCGGCTTGAAGAGCATCTGAAACTGGCTTTGGATTTTTATCAACCATATGAACATACAAGGAAGAGTTATGCACAACAGACTCCTGATCATAGTTTCCAAGGGCAGTATTTTAATCCAAGAATCACTCTACCCAAAAAACTTTTGCTAACTTTAAACACATCCTTCGTCTTTCCCTGTATTTGGGTATCACTTACTTGTCTGAAGACACTGCTGTAAGGAAAAATACCTTTCAGGAAACCTAGGTTCAGAGACACCCTTGGGACTGAACTGAATCTGCCAAGCACCAGGCTTGTCCCAGTGAAAACGCAGCCACGCACTGCGGAGTGGTGTCTAGGAAAAAGTGCAACTAGCTTCTTGCTGTATTCAGTTTTTCCACCTGCAAGACATATCAAGTGAGCAAATCCCACTGCTGCACAAGCACACAGATGAAAATACAAGAGTAGCCCTTAGACTGACACGTTGGCTCTCGTCCCCTTCATGAACACAAAACTGCCTGAGGCTTCAGCCTGAGCTGAGGGATGCAGGCTGGGGCGCTCCCAACCCTCCCTTCTGCAGTGGAACGAATACGCATCTCATTCAGGACACAAATAATTTTTGTAAACTCCAATTTTCACTACAGCCCTGTACAATGAGAAGTAGATTACTTCCCCTGTGGAC
This sequence comes from Antrostomus carolinensis, assembly GCF_000700745.2. Taxonomy (NCBI): domain Eukaryota; kingdom Metazoa; phylum Chordata; class Aves; order Caprimulgiformes; family Caprimulgidae; genus Antrostomus; species Antrostomus carolinensis. Next base: position 58,759 of record NW_010305824.1, read on the forward strand.
AACATGATACTCAGATCCTTTTCCTGGGCATTTGCTGGAATCCCCCTTCCAGAGCTACAGAACTAGCCCAGGGGCACCCCTGCTTCCCAAAGCAGCAGCACGATTTTTCAGCTCCCAGCCAGGCCCTCTATCAAACGCGAGATCTGTTGTGTTTTTTCTCCCTATCCCATCACCACTTATCTGACTTTATTCATCACCTCTGGTACCCTGAAAAGCTGGTACAAGCCTGGCAATGTACTCCTACAACAAGAGCTCCAAATGACATCAGACGTGGCCTTATGTCACCAGTGATGTACAAGGATGTTTCTGCAAAGGTCTGGGGTGTATGCATCTGTAATGCAAATTTTTTGAAAGGGAAGAACTGGAACCAGAGTTGGCCTCCAGGTCCACATGCTATCATGCACTCTCCTGAGTGAAGGGTACTTGCTGGATGAACAGTAACGCTTTCATTGAACATTGGAACTGAGTTCCCCAAGATCCCAGCACAAACACACAGATCTCGATGCAACCGTGTTTTCAGGGGGAGGATTATTCTGCAGTGTCTCACTTCGTCAGCAG
>NW_010305824.1:59334-62845 GCF_000700745.2 Antrostomus carolinensis
TCCACATGTGAACCTTACAAGAACGTTCCTGGTGGCATTTCCGTTTATTGCATGCCCTTCTTTCAACTCAATACATGGCAATATAGTAAATCAGTCAGTATATTACTCTGATAAAAATCAGGATGGTCTGTGTCAATTCTCCCACAGTAAAACACCCTACACATCATTTCTAACTGCTCGTGTCATTTCAGGCCAACGCTGGTGTTGTGGAGCACAAATTAGCTACAGGATAAGGTTTTTTCCTCTGGTGCGTATTAGAATTAGATTAACTCTAATTCCCCCTACATGTAGGATGTGCACTGCTTGTTCTCAGAGGCAGTTTTCTACCCCCAACCAGGACTGACCTGGTTAGAATACAATCCTTCCTCCCAGGGTTGCAAGGATTGCATTTGGCAGAGCTCTTGGCTCTATCATTCTCAGCTCACTAGTTGTTAAACGAAAATAATAATTACTTGATTTTACCTTATAGCAGCATTATGAGGACTTAAATCAGTGATAGTTGTAAAGTGTTCAGAGTACTGTGACAAAGTGATTTCAGTGCCTTGAGAGAGGGTCAAGCGCCAAGCTCATTTGTTTGGTATTTATATGCCTCTTCAATACCACCTGTATATTCCTAACAGCTATTTTGAAATAGAAAAAGATCTGCTGGCCAGGGCTTAATGCTATCCGACCTCTGAATGTATAATGCATCATCTGATCCCTTCTCTCAATTTCTTTTCCTTCTGTCCACATCGGTTAGCAGAACGCATACAGCGACTGTCCGTCTGCTTCACCACAGAGCTGGATGCGTCCGCAGTCCCATCCGCCCCTCCTGTTCCCGAACAACCACCGAAGCCAAACGCCTGCTGCCAGGTTCTGGCTCCCTTACCAGCTGTGATTATTCATCCTGTGGCTTCCTTTCACATGCATCCTGCACACATCCTCCTGTGGAATTAAACTCAGGTACACATAGCTGCTCTGGTACTGGTCATACTTGGAGTCAGGGAACGCAGTAGGCTTCGCTGGAGTTAACAAGTTTGTACTCACTGTGACAGGTCCATTGCTCTCCACCAGATCCCAACCCACTAACCTTTTAGAGACAAAAACCCCTAATGTCTAAGTTTCAAACACACCTTCTTTAATACTTTCCTGCATCCTTTCTGCTCTCATAGACAAAAACCCCACTATTTCCAGGTATCCCCCACTCCTGGACTGCAGTATTAGTTACAATCTCTCCACCTATACACTCTTGTCAGAGATATGCCCAGAGATCCCAAGCAACACTGTGGTCTCACCAGACTACAACATACAAAAGCAAGCACAGATGGCCAAAAGCACTTTATCAGCCTATCAAAGTGATCCAACTGGCCAGAGACAAGAGAGGCTGAAGAGCAGCTAATATTACATAAAACCAAAGCCTCTCCTAGAGTGTTTCCAAGCTACTTGACATTATCCTGCTATCATAACTAGGGCTCCAATCTCAAACTCTTTATTCTGAGTTGAAGGCATGGAGTCACAGCTGTGGCCTGAAGAACTTCAAGGTGAGTGGACCAGCCATATCTTTCCTCCTCTTTCTTCCCCAAGCACTTGATTTTCAAATGGATTTGCCCAAAGCATTCCCTCTCATCTGGCAGCTAGTAGGCACTGCACTAACTTCAACTGAAGATCTGACTCTAAGTGTGAAAAGGTTTCTCCAAATGTGGGTGCTCAAGAGAAAGAACACTATCACCTTGAAAGCATGCAAGGCGATGCCAGAAAGATGACCCAGTCAGAAAGGGAGCTATCTTTCCTTTGTACATAGTCCAGTGACTGACATGGCATTAAATCAGCAGTAAGGAACAAATCCTTGTTCTACACCACACTAGCAGTGGGTGGCAGGATTAGCAGTCAGTTAAACTATTTAGTACCCAAGAAATCACAAAGTGGCCCACGTGGCTGCTGTACATTTACTCACCCAGAGCTTACAAACCCTGCTGCTCTTCTGCAACCTGCCAACTGCTTTTTTGTGTGTAAAGTTGGCAGTGCAATTATAAAGCGATCTTTATTCATGAGACAGGGGGCTGCAGAGGGAAAGTGAGAACAAAGCAGCTTCCTTCAAAGCTATTGTTTAAAATAACTCAAATAGAGTAAAAATAAATAAATAAAACCATATAGCAAAACAAAAATGCAGCTGACGAAAAAAATATAGCCTGTGGGTCAGTACTCCAGCTACCTCAGCTCCTTCCTCTTCAAGGTGACTCAAGAATGGCAACACTGTAGAATATAATTTTAAAAAATAACAACAAATTAACACTGCACCAACCTAGCCCTGGAATGCCCAACTTAGCAATTTTTAAAGCTCATCTACTTCGGTCAAAAAAACCCCAACCCAAATTCACACTCTAATTCAAATATATATGTGTAATCACTGCATCTTATCCTGTAAAGCACAAGCTAACCACACCGCCATGCTAGCATGAGCGTGGACAGCAAAGATAACAGCCTTCAATGATGATAGAAATTATTTAGAAACTGCTTCCCCACATCAAATTTCCAGCTAATTCTCTGCATCTTTTCTTACACATTTCCTTCCCCTCTCCACACAAGTCATCAAGTTCAGAGCAGCAGCTGAACTGCTGAGAGAAATGGAGGATTTTAAATTGAAACCAAAGAGCAGAATCTCAATCAATTTCTTATGCCCTTGACAGCATGTGGTACGGATGACTGTGGAGGAAGAAGTACTTGTCCCAGCAAAAAGGAAGAACTTGGTGTTTATTTGCCTTCTTTCATCTCAAATTGAGGCTTTCGGGTGCATTGGCTATTCACTCAAGATGCTGAACTCCTTGTTTTGAACAGCCTCTACAGTTTCAAGAGCATGATCTCTATAAATAAGCAGCTGCAAATAAGGTGGCATCAACCTAGCTGAGCAATAAGATGAGAGGATGAAAGAAAAAACAAGAGGAGCACCTTTCAGGGAGCTGTCACACACACACGCACATACACAAATCTTTGGAGCACCAGCAGATGCCGAGAAACCTGCAGAAGAAACCTCCCACTATATCAGGGAGGACTAAAGAGTGCAAAGTCTGAGGGCATCCTTAGTAAGACTTACTCGTACTTTACAGTGAAGCAGCTTTTGAGTACAACAGTGTGGTCACAAGCTGCGTAGAAGCAGTCTAGCCTTTTCAGGACCTCAACACTGAACAAGGCACTGGCCAATTAAGTCACAGGGAACAACTTTGCTTCAAAAAAAACTAACTCAAGGCTGAACATATGGCGAGGAGCAAGACCTCTTGCTACCTGACACAGCTGCCCACCAAAGAAAACTCCATCACAAAACCAAACAACATAAAACCCTTCTACAAGGGCTGGACTGTGCTGCAATGTGAAGGAAGGCATTTAACTGGGAAATAGCACCACCTGGTGACTCCTGGTACTAAGGGAGAAGGAAACGGTCAACTTGGCCATACTGGGACAGGAGGAAAAGGAGAAAGGAGCACTGGCTAAATTGCTCAAGTGCATTGTGGACCAAGAGCCTGGGTAAGGAGGGAAA
>NW_010305824.1:62868-76137 GCF_000700745.2 Antrostomus carolinensis
AAGACCAGTGGAACAGATGGAGATGGAAATAAGAAGAGTGCTTGAGCACCTTTCCTTGGAAACACAGGCATCTTCCACTGCTCTCACCACCTTGGGAGCCCTGCGTGGCAATGAGTGGTGTGAACGTAGCACAGGCTGCTTCAAACGGATGCCCATAACCCACACATAAATCACTGTATTAATGTACCATGAAAAGATAAAAAAAACACTCAAGCCTGTAAAGTATCAACGATCTTGTCCAACTCAGAGGAACTTTTGTTTTTTTGTGCATTTTGAGGAGATCTATAGCTGTGGGACTTCATAGAGTAAGTACTGCACAAACAAGAATCACACCACTATTTGCTCTATACTGATCACCAAATCATAGGATCCTCTTGACCTGACATAGACCAGTAGATAAACCTACCCTGACAGATGCTCTGTAAGTGATAAGAAAGCATATTATCTCACACTCCATGGCATGCTCTCCCATCTCTTCACTCCCACCACCCCAGTTCACCTTAATGACCTCTCCCTGTTACTGGCTTGCTGAGTTCCCAGCTGAGCACCACCACAGATACTTAAGTATGATCACCTCCATGCTAACCACTTCATTTTTCAAGTGAGAAGAAACAAGAGCCCAAATTTACCATGGGAAAATTCCTACTGTGGTGCCACAGATGGGTGGTGGTCACCATTCATCCCCTGCCCAGCGAAGCAGGAACCAAGAGCAAACTTCGCAGATCTCTCCAGCATGTGAAACCTCAACAGGGAGGAGCTAAATAAAGTTGAAGTAAAACAAACAAAAACTGCAAGTCCTGCTTTAATGCCTATGCAATTTTACTGAGAGCAATATCTGATTTTGGCAACTTAAATGGTCAGAGTTTATTTTCTGGACAAATTTGGGAGACCTTTTAATATCTGCACACTACCATCCTTTTCCTACCCATTCTATCTCAAAATATACATGCAGTCAAAAAATCCATTTGACATACTACTCTTCACACAGATAAATTCCTATTTAAAATAGAGTAAAAATCTGTGTGCATAATATCTGCTTAGGAATCCTGATAATTGGCTCTGAACTTGAAAAATTAAGGGGTGAGTGTTAAGGAAGTAACTTACAAGTCACTGCGCCTCACACTGTCAATGATAATGAGTATTGATTGCAGGGGCTGTTATCGCTATAAGCCATACGCACACATACCGGCATAACAATCTGGTGAAGTATCATCCTTCATCATTGTGCAATGCAGTGATCAGAGAAACTAAATTCAATCTTCAGACTAAATACATAAATAACCTAAGGCTTTCATAGTTCAGTAAACACATTAGGCAACAGCATCCTGACAAATGCCGGTTTTGAGTACAGTTTGGCAGCAAAAAACATGATAAACAATTCTGTGTTATTCTTTCCAAACCAAATTCTTTTTTCTAAATGAACCTTCCCCACATACATTTGTAGCAGCTGAAACTTTCAAAATAATGGTATGACAAGGAGATAATCTTTGACCTGAATTGCTGTTTGTCACAAGTTTCAAGTTTCTGTTTATACTCCAACACTCTTGGAGTCTCTTTCGTTGTCAAATCCTATCATTAGGGGCCATCATTTAAAAAAACAGGCTTGTTAGTGGCACTTCCTAAATAGGGGTGGAGGGGGGTGGGGAGTCTGGAATTTTATATACCTGTCCCCACATAGAAGATGCTAAAATCTTCCAGCCAGTCTGGAATTGATAATGCAGTCCAAACATTACAGTTTCACATTACAGATTGCCTACAAATTCCAACAAAGTCATTTTCTTTTATTAAATTAAAGCAGCAGCTCTTCTGCAATCAACTATATGCACATCAACTAGGTATAGCATTTGAGGAAATGGCTCTTGGTATTCAGTTTTCTATTTCAGTAATATAAAAATTGTCCAGTGGTTGCCTGGAAAATTTGTAAGAGGGCTGAATTACCCTCAAATTTGCCCATCCAAGCTCAGTAAGCAACACAATTCAATGTGCAGACAATCCCCTCCCAATCTGTAACTACCTCATCTGCAACTTATTATTACACTTCATACCAAAGAGGTAGAAAAAAAGCCACATAAATTATGAGCGCCAACCAAAACACCAGTTGAAAACTTCAGTCTTGGAGAAAAGAAAGCCCAACTCCTTCTCTCTTGCAGCAACGGGTGAGAGAGGAAGGAGGCAGACTTTCAGGGGGCAGCTATATAAAGACATTTCCCCTAACAAATAGGAACCAGCCTCACAGCCCTGGTTTGCTCCAAATTAGCTGAGCCCTCATACAGGGTACATCACCTACCAAGAACCAGAGGCAAGCAACTCCTTGCCTCTCCACTGGCCAAAGGCAGCCAGACCCAGCAACCTGGACCAGTTCAGGGAAAGCCAAGAGTGGGACAGGGGCGATGGATTTAGTTCCCGATTTTATTGCCAAAAACTGCCTCTGCTTATCAGTTCCTTTCCAGCCAATACAACAACCTGTAAAATCATCAGTCTGTGATGACCATCGAAGGTCTGAGGTAGTCTCCTTTTATCAATAGCCTAAAGGCTGGCCAGCTGCTGACGGCATCTTCTTTACACAGGTTGCCCTTACAATTTGCCAGCCCACCCACAGCCTTTGGAAACCCGCATTCATAACCCTTCCAGACACCTCACAACGTCCGTCTTCTCCCAGGGCGTCAGGGAAGAGGGTGAGTGGAGATTTACAGGAATTTGCTATATCTGCAGTTGAATGTAGATAACATGTAGATGTAGGTAATGTACATCTACATGGACATTAAATGGCGTCAAGGAGAGGTCTAAAATCCTTGAAACTGGAGATTTTAATTTCATTAATTGATGTACAGGACTGGGAATGGACAACCAACAGTTCGAGTAAACATAAATGCGTTAGAAAATTTTTCACCAAACTATCATGTTTAATTAACTTAGCTTAAGAGCAATTTCACGTTGATTTCACCTCTTACATGGATCTGAAGTTCCTAATACAGTAAACATCATCACTTATTTCAAACAGCATCATGTAACGACCCACCTGGTGCTTTTCCCCCTGCCACCCATGCCAGTAAACAGGAGAGATAACAGCAAGCCCGGTATAATAAAACCCAGGGCTGAGTTTATCTGTGGATTTACTGTGTGCTGTTGTGAACTTACTGAGAGTAAAGCTATCTGCACAGAACAGGCTCATACATGGAAGACATTATGAGCACAAAGCCATATCCCTTAAGCAGCTGACTTCTTGAATGTTTCCACCTCCTGTTGATTTCAGCAATTCAGCAGCTCCTAAAGCTGGTACCACTAGTTCCAGGTAATTCAGTTGTTTAGGGAAAAGCCCTTTAAATGAGCAGGAAAAGGTTTTGTTGCTGTTATTGTTAAGGCATCTTCCTCTCTCCACCACAAAAATAACTAGGAAAGAAATATCTAACTTACAACTGACTCACAGAAGAAAGTTTTGATTCACCCGGCCAATTTTTCTCATCTTCACTCAGAAACTGGAAACCAGAAATGGTCAAAAGCATACAGACTTTGAAAATCTCAGCTGAAAAACATGCTGGGAGCAGTTCAAATGGCAATGCTAAACCACAGAGTTTAGTACACTTAAGGACATCTCCTCAAAGGACAAGAATAGCTGAGCTAGAAGAGCCAATTTGATCTTTCCCTCCAAAGCAGGAAGAGACTGAGCCACGCTGAGTGTCCCGAGGAGTTCCTCCCACGACAGGCTGCGTGGGTGCTAAACACACTTCCTGTGCTAAAGCCTAAGTGCTTGGGACTCCGTGGGTCTGAATTCAAAACTCCTGCAGACCCCAGACATGGCAGAACCACAGGCACAAGGACTTTGGACAACATCTCAAGTAGCCCATGAGATCCAACCAGACCTTCCCTTTCAGTTACCAGATCTGCAACAGAGTGTTCTAGAATGGTCAAAAGATACAGCTTAATTGAATGCAATGTAAACAACAATTCTGCAGGTTCAGCTGGACAAAAGTGTTTTGAAACATTAAATGAAAGAATGCTAACTAAGACAAAATTATAGCTTTAAAAGGAAAAAACCACCAGGAAACTGAAGGCTAAAACCAAGGGAGAGGTGGCAGCATTTTTTTACCCCACCTTATTATTTTGTATTTATTACTCCCTTTGCTGTTTTGATCTGTGTGGTTTTCTGCTTCCTTGCTTATAGCACACTCAAGAACTGAGTATCTTAAAAGTAAGATTACATAGTATTGCAAAGGTTGAAGTCAGCATGGATCAGGCACCTTGAAGGACTTCTGGCCGAAATATGATTGGAAGCTTCCTGTTCATATCAGCTTTAACAAGATAAATTGCAAGTGTTGATTTTATGACTCTTAAAATAGACCCACTTGTATTTAGTATGATAAGGAAAAAGAAAAAAAAAAAAAAAAAAAAAAAAAGAGATAACAGGCTTCCTATGCAATAAAGGGAATTTGTTCTTTCTAATTTCCCAAATCCCTCCAGGAATTAAGTAGCTGCCAGATTTATGCAGCCACAAAGTGGAAGTGTGCCTTTACAGACTGGTAGTGGTGTGCGTCAGTCAGTGAGAGGTTTGGTTTTTTGTTTTTTTTTAATTAACAAAGACTACCTTAAGCAAACAAACATAGTATTTAATTCCACAGACAGCAGAAGCTGCTTGAGATTAAAATTGTGACTGTGCATGAACAAAACACCTCAAATTTTTCAGTTGTAATACGGTTCTAGCTCATAAACTACTAACCATAACAATAATATGCTTTCTCTTCCTTAAATCAAGTAGTTGAAAATGAATTAAAGTCCCAAAAGCCAAGCAGAGCCTTGATGTGACTCCACATCGCTTATTCAAAGGAGTCCTCTTGGGAATGATTTGCACATCCCTCTTTAGGAAGCCCAGTGATCCCTACTACAGCTTCTTTGCGTTGGCACACACCAGACGTTGATCGAAGACCTAGGAATTCCTCTTCTGCTGCTGAAACCCCAGCATCAGCCTCACAAGCAAGAAATGGGCACATCTGGAGAACACATGCAAGAGCAATCCTGGGGACAAGGTACCAGCTGCTGATTAAAAGCGTAAGATAGGGAAGGTTAAAGCTACTTCAATGCCCACTGTATCTTACAGGTCACCAGTGAGTATGGGAGGACATGTAAATGACTTCAGGTATGTCCCGCTGCTCTAGAGCACAGCTTTGTGGATGAACCTCTAGATCCCATCAACACCTATTAAGTTTTCCTTGCTGCAGAATTAAATGGGCCAAAAAAAATTTCTTTTTTTCAAAATTAAACACACTTTAAGAATCTCTTTAACTCACTCTGGCTCTGAAGACAGGCTTTGAAGTTGAGAAAAATCTACATCAGAGTCCTTAGCTGTAGCTGAATTCCTGCAACAGGCTGATACTCATCATTTCATAAGATTGCTTTTACAGTTTTTTATAGTCCCCTGCAGTTGTGCCCAGCTGAGGCTGACCAGTTCAACCGGGACACCCAATGACGTCTGCAACATCCTGTCACTCTGCTGACAAAGGAGGAAACAATAACTTGGGGACACAAAGTATTTAGTAGCTGGATTTCATGCACATGTACTTCCACATGTTGCCCAAATAAGAACTTACTCTGTCCAAAACAAAAAGTGCAAAACCCTCTCCTCCAAGAAACATAAAAACCACACACTAACTAGCATTTATGTTTAAAAACAGCCAGGCAAAAATAAAAAGCGTTTGTTCCACTGCCTGTTGTTCAGCTTTCACAAGCAGCCCTGGGAAGCTGGAGACCGTAAATCAAACCACTGGCATTTGCTTACACAGGGCTGTGCTCCGAGCCGGCCTCCCAGCCACCTCCACTGGCAGCTTTCTACAGCTCGGATTTGTCTTCTTGCGGTGGTGTTCAAAACTGCAAGCACTCATGGGAGGAGTGTATAAGATGTTTCAGAAAAAAATTGAAATGTCTGCCTTTCCTGACATATTACAAGTTAAAGTTGAGATGGAATTTAAGAAATCTCCATTCACCTCGACCCTTGCGCCATTATCCAGTCTCTACAAAGTAGGTAGGGAGAAGAAAAAGATCTCCGTGAGAATAAAACCATCTTTTATCCTCATTTACTTTGGAAGTGCGTGCCCCATGGCAGTTCTCACGCACCTTCTGGTGAGGGGCTGCAGTTAACATTCACACGAGCTGCTCATAGGCTGTGAACACAAGTTACTGGGGGGCACGACAAGCCTCAACAAGGAGGAGAGCACTGAAGGCTTGCTCTGCCCTGTCCAAAAAGTGTGGGATGATCTAACCCAGTGGTGCAATTAGCACTGGATAGAGGTAGGATTTTTTAAAATTATTTTATCATGCAGCCAATTACCCAAAGGAACTGCAGGGAGAAAAATAAACCAGTTTAAATCTGCTGTAAAGGTTAGTAGGCTAAGCATTTAGAAACACCAGGCTGTGTAAACTAGAAAGAAAAGACCAGGTTGAACACTAGCTCTTACTGGCTTTCAAAGGGAAAGCCCATCAGAGCAAGAAACTCCAGGAGAGATAGGAAGTGGCAAGCACTCCTCTTCCTCTTGTCCCAGCAGGCAGGGACACTGGCCAAGGGCCAGCTGTTCCCACCTGTACCCTTATGCCACCCCTGCAGAAAGCTCCAGGGACGGCAGGGCGACCCGCAGCCAGGAGCTGTGGCCATGCCCAGGAGACTGCGTGCCACCCTACAGCCCTCTGCACCAGTTCCTGGGGGCCTGGGGACTGCAGAGCCGGTGGGGAGCAGCTGAAGCCGTGACCCAGAGGAAGAAGCGCTCGGCTATCAGCCTGCGTGCCAGCATCCAAGGCACAGGCAAGGAAACCAAGGAGCAGAAGAGGGAACAGATACTTATTGAACTAACATGCACTGCCAGTTCTGGAGACAGCAAATTATCGTTGCCCTGAAAATTAGATTCTTGGTGCTCCCAGCTTTACAGATGAGCTCCGTAAAAGAACAAGACCAACCCTGAAATGCCCGATGGAGACGCTACCTAATCTAGCCAGGACAAATGCATTTGTTCCCTTTGATGTCAGGATCCAATAGACCAGACCAGATGAACCCACCCATTTTCCCACCACCTTTCCTGACCCTTTTGGAGGGTACCTCTGTGTAATCATCCCTGTGTTGGGTGTTCGGCTAGTCCCACAAACGGCTTTAGGAAAACATGAACAGAAGAAGCCCCAGACCTCCTGATGAAGGGGAAGATGATTGCAAGGTGGTCAAACCACAACTCCAAACTACAACCCCCCATGGAGAGAGGTTGAAGAGCCACTGAAGTTAAGGAGAAACAAGTTGCCCTGTACTCAACATCTTGTTTTCTGAGGCAGCATCTGAACTGCAAGGAAGGTGGGCTCAACAGTGCAAACCTGCTAAAGTCAGCTGTGCTCCATCTCAATGCATCCCTCTGCCTTCCTCCTCAAAACCAAGGCTTAGGAAAAGAAGAAAATTGAGCTGTCCTGATCTCACCTGAACAGGGACGCAGGCAGGAGATACACAACCAACAACAGTCCCTGGAGGGTCTACGAGCCCTGAAGACTGAGCAAAAGGCATTTGGAAGGAGGAGTAGAAGGAAGGCAATGGAAAAGGCGGGTGTTTGAGAACAGCCAGAGCAGAGCCATGGCTCCAGCCTTCCTGTAAACGCTTCTCTCAACAAGGAATTAGCTTTTGAGACATTTTAGAAGGAATATGTCTACTCAGCCTGTACACTTGCAGTCTGCAGCACCCACACATCCACCTTAGACACAACCCAAAACTAGCAAAATGGACCAGTGCTGTAATTTAGAAACACTACCCTATGCAAAAGCCCTGCAGGTTCAGAGGCCTTTGCCCACAACCAGCTCAGCTAATGCCTATTTTGCCACTTCCTTAAACTGCTCTCCAACTGCAACACAGCCTATCAATAAGGCAAATTATCGCCTTAGAGACAAGTCATACCATCAACCAGAGTCCCAGAAAACATACTTTAAATGTAAATAAAAAATGGCCTTTTAATATGGCTTGACTAAGCCAGTTAAAAGGAATGGGATGATGAGAATGAGAGGGTTTTTCTTTTCCCCACACATTTCTTGCATGCAGAGCTTCTGGTTGCTTCACATAGTGTGCCTCAGCACTACTACACTGAGTAGGGCTAAAACTGCATTCATCTGTATCTAAAAAAAAAAAAAAAAAAAAGTTTAAGAGTTTATTACCAATTTAACTTCCTTATTTTGGTAGAACGAAATTATTTACTTTTTTTCCTCAGAATTACTGTGAAACAAGAAGTTTCACAATTTTTCAGCCAATACTAAGAAATCAAAAAGAGGGACTGAAGCAAGGGTCTGGGGAAACCTAACCCATCCTCCCCCAACTGGTAACACTATAAACAAAATAAATAAATACAATTTGAGAGACAGTAAAAGTACAGCCTGCATATGATTTCTGGATGGTAGCCACAGCATGGTCTCATTCAACAGGCAAGTTATAAGCAGCAGCTGGGACCCGAGAGCCGGTTACCAGCGGATGGGAGCCGATCACGTGCAGCAAGAGGCACGGGATGTTCTTTTGCTGCTCAGTTGCTCAGCAGTAACAAGCTTCCCCTTCAGAAGCTTTGCAGCTACTGAAAGTAAAACCTGCTTCAAGTCCTGCCTTCTGCTGCTTCAGAAACCCAGTTCGGCTGTGCTTCTGGAAACAAAAGCAGAATGTGGCCTCCACACTCATCTTTTCCTAGAAGGATGTTCCAGTCATAACCCAGTCTACTCACTTTTCTAAGCAATCCCACCCAAAACTTTTGGAAGATAAGAGTAAATAAAAAAGTTTTGTAGATACATCAGGAATGCAGTAAGGCCAAGGTCATTCTGTTAAATTCTGAGAAATTGTTTACCTATGTTTTTAATGTCTACATTGCAAAAATCTGATTGTAGTCATTTAAATATTTTATAAATGTGCTACGTGCACACATTAAGTGTAAACTTCAGAGTTATTCTTTACCAAGGAAAAATACCAAGAAAACCTTTTCCCAAGGAAATGAGGCATATGTAGTCACATTAACCTTGTGTCTGGCTGTCTGCCTTTCAGTTCCCTGTGGACTTGAAATCATTGTCCAGTTTTACACGTGATTTGATGTTTCACTACCATGCAAAGAGATAAGTGGCTAAGAGAGAGACACAGTTGAGGGCTCCTGTGATGAAAGGGCTGCAACGGTGGCCACTTCACACCAGTGACTCCACAAGACATACGGCCATGCAAAGTCATGATTCAAAAATTTCTCTCATGACAGAGCCACTTGTTTACATAATAAAACACAAATTAATAAGCAGATTATGATGAACCATTAATACGGAAAAAAAAATCACTTGTCAGTCTCGTGGACAAAATCTTAGAAGGCATACATTTACTTCATTGGTACAATTTTCTTCTTTTCACAGCCACCTTTGTCATCTGCACTACTTTGGTCCCTCTTGTTCTGTTTTAGGCTACAGCACTGCAGCTGTTGATGCATGCAAAACTTCTGCACCTGTGTTGCTGTCTTCAAATCTTAACATGTAGATCCCCTTGCACATATCTAGGGAGAAGAAAGGTCCTCAAACTGGTACACCATCCAGGGGTGCATTTTTGCTTTTAACAGCAGTGCTCCTATTAATAATAGGACAAACATTTTAGAGTCAAAAGAGAAATGAAAATGCTGTCCTTTATAAACACCAATACAAACTAAGAGATTCTGGGTCACAGGTGTTCAGTATAATAGCTGCTTAGAGAAGAAAACTGGGTACTTCAGCTTTGCGCTGGAAGGTCCGACACACGCATGCATATGCTCTGCTACAGGAATTTGTTCTCCATCCAGCAGAATCCAGAGTTTTACATTATCATGACATGAAGATAAGAAAACCTGATATTTGCTCCTTAAGGAAACTATTATCATATTCCAAATTACTCTGAATATCAAACAATTCTGAGCTCAATTCCACAGCCTGCAGCTTCCACTGCGCTGCACACTAAGATGCACGATACTGTCAAAGGTAAACTTGTTCTCCCTATCTATCAATTTGGATTCAGTTGTGGAGAAACTCCTGAGGAAATCTCCTTCTCCTCCAAAGAGGAAACATCACTCCTTTTACAAGTGTAGGCCTACCAGCTTCAGACAGGATTTTCAGACTACGTGCTAACAGAAGGCATGCCAGCAAGTGACTTCTTATGAGCAAGAAAATGGAAACACAAACAGGAGGGTCAAGAAATGAAGTCACAGGCAAGGAAGAGGTAGGCACTACGCTTGGGAAAAACTTTCTACAGTAAAAGCAGTTAAGCTCTAGGACACAACCCTGGGGAGAAGATAATCCTTCATTGTTAGTTTTTTAGGAACATGTGAGACAAACGTATGTCAGGAAAGTTGTAAGAGGAGCTTTAGTGCCAAGGGGTGACCTCTGAGCCTCTTCCAATCCTAATTCCTTTGGTCCTGTGATGGATAGTCACAACATAAAAATGTAATAAACAAAAGCAAAAGGAAAGGGGTAATGGAAGTCACTTTAGATGGTAGTTAGCAAGCCACCTCCCAAAGTCTCTGAAGGGCTGTCTAAGTTTCCTCAGGAAGTGACAAAGACAAGAAACTTTGCCTTAGTCCTAAACCTGGCAATCTCTTCTGCGGTTGCCACACACAATTATGTCAGGACTTGGCAGAGAGTTGTAAATCACTCCTCCAGCCCTCACAAAGAAAATGTTGGGAGCCAAGGCACATGGCACTCAGCAGCCACAGTCAGACGAGGAAACCTGGCAGCTGTGCGCCTGGCCGAGTTTCAGCACTGAAGCATGGCTCAGAAACACACCGGCCCCCCTCCACGCCCCTCTCCTTCACCCCCTCAAGAGGGTGCCCACTCAGGACAGAAACATCAACTAAGTCAAGCAGGAGCTGCACTTCATTCCACCACATAAACCGAGCTGCAGCTAAAACTTGCTCAGCCACAGAAGCAGGTGGCCCCTAACACAGGTACAACCGCTGTGAACAGACTGGACCGAGAGACCAGGAAGAGTTTGGGGTGATGAGACAGGACGTGGAGCAGATGCTCAAGTGTCTGCATTTATGAAGATGAACACCTTCCACATGCAGACACCTCACTGCCCAGCAGCGACAATTTACTGGGGGAAGTCATTTAGGAGCAGGCTTGAGGCCACTTGCACAGCAACACACTCAAGAGAGCTATTAAAATTGTACCTGCGTAGCTCTTGCACCTAAGGCTGTGAGGCACTGAACAACTTCGGCAGGCATCCTGTTCCTGCCAGCCCACCAGCAAGCTGGAACCACGCTCCTCAAAGAGCACTGCCTGCCTTCTCAAATTTAGGAATAACAAAGCTCTGCCATCACCAAAGCCTGCCTTCCAAACTGACTCCCAACTAGCCTTGAGCTGCCCCAGATTTCTCTTTCTGGCATCTCCTTCAACATCGACAAAGCCCACGACCATCCCCTTGTTGTGCACTGTTCTAGGCTGCTCCAAATCACTCCTATCACTCCCACAGAAAGTTTTAAAAACCCCAGGGTACTCTGGAGAAGTAGGAAGTGAAAAGCACTTATCCAAATCCCAGTTTTGTTAGATTTGTGCTAAAAACTACAGGCCAGGTTGCCTCCTGGCAATGCGGGGTTACATCCAGGAGCCAATAACTAACTCCCCATCTCTGCTGCAATGCCAAACACTGGCTCTGGAGTACTGCGCTAGCTTACAGGGCTGGCAGCATGACTTCACTATCCCCTTCTCCTCACCCTCCCACCTAGATCCTCTAGAACTGAACAAGGCCTCAGGGCTGGTGGAGAAATTGGCTTGCAAACCTAGTGCCAGCTGCAATTTTTTCCTCACTGAGGAATTCCAAGTTGGCAGAAACAGCCCAAGCCCAGGGCTTCTGCACACTGGGGGCCACAGACCATCAGTCATCCTCCTGTCTGATTTAGAGGTACAGCCTAGGGTTTTGTTCAGAAGTGCAGAAGGATACAGGTTTACAAACCCATTTAATGCCCATTTCTAATACAGATAGGAACTCATCTTGGGACCTTGGATGTGCCAGACTCAACTGATTATCAGGGGATCTATTAGACACAATAGAGATAAACCTACCAGGCCCAGGACCTGCTGACAAGACAACTGTCAAGATTCCTTTTGGTAGATCTGAAAACTTATTTTTGAGTTGCCATCTAGCTGTCAAGCAGATCAGAAGATTAATACCTGCACTTGTTCACACTGATAGGTATGGAGCCTCCCTGTTCTGGAAATCTGTCTGTACTTCCCAAGGGGATTCGTCATATGAAGGATTTCTCTCTTTTGGGAAAACAGTGTCAATCTCCATGGTAAATGAGATGTCTATGATCATTTTCTAGGATCGTACCCTGTTAGAACTCAGGAAGGAACATTTCACTAACTACTAAGTGACTATAACTACAGACATGTACATCTTCCTAAATGTTCCCACTGCTACCCTATCATTTTAATGAATCTACAGAGTAATTGCATACTCCTAGTAACACAGAGCTGCTGTATAGGCTTCTTTTCCTGTCTTGAAAGAAGTAAACAATTGCCTTGCAAAACCCCCAGTACACTTTAATCTTACAAAACAGTAATAAATAATGGGAAAGAGGAATGTCATTCCACAAGACGCTTCATCTCCATAAAATTACAGGACTTATTGCCGGGGAAATAAAAAAAAAAAAGGCACATCCACATATTCTACCTCACATTTGTATAAACCACATTTATTTTGTCTCTATGCCATTTTAAAAGTTGAAGGCAGGAATTCTAACCGAGAAAGGAGGAATGGTCACTGCCAAATACTTTGGGTTCAACCCACCAGTGCCCTGGCACTCACTCTAGGGCAAGGTACTCACTCCTGCCAGGGTAAGTGTCAACACAAATCAGAGAACTGGAGTGTCAGTATTTGTTTGTTTTTCAAATGTTTGAACTCACTCGTACTGCATGAAAGAGAATTTCACTCTGAAACACCTTCATTCATGCAGCTTTTCTGAATGTTTACAGAGAAACTGAGCTAAAAGCAGCCTAACTCACACCTGGTAATTTCAGATGTTTGATTAAAACAAAAACAAAACAAAACCAAAAAAAAAAACCCCGAAAACCTAAGTAGGGATGCTCCGTAAGTAACTATCAGGAGGGGAGGCTGTGTCCTGGCAGCGGTGGCTGTGACACGCCGGGGAGCGTTCCGGGGTGAGGTCCTGCGGGGCGCAGGGCGGGGGGGCGGCCGGGGCCGCTCCGCAGAGCTGAGCACGTCGCTGCTCCAGATGTGAAACGCACACGCGGCTTCGCCAAAAAGCAAAAGCAGAAACGGCA